>NC_066893.1:24203268-24336722 GCF_022985175.1 Labeo rohita
TCACCTGTCATGCATTTCTTCTCTACAGGCCTCTTAAACTATCAGCATCCATTATGTAGAGGTCCACAGCTAATGCTTGAGATGGTTTTCAGATCAGATATCCTGGCTCCTGCTGTACGTCACATTATCTTGATTACCGGCAACAGAAACATGTTTTCAGCTGCACAATCGAGCCAGGAAATTGATTTGCATCAACATTTCAGCACCATCATCTTGCAAAACACGATTTCCTGTAACTTCTAAAAACGAGAAGCTTAGTTTAATGGTTGTTCGTCTCTCACTGTGGCTTCTAGAATAAAGGTCTGAATTACTTCCCAGAAGCGCATACACTTGACCACTTATCGGCCGGCTTCCTACTAAAAGCATTGTTGATGCATTATGGGAAATGTTTCACTAATAGTCATCCTTCCATTTGCAAGACCCTTAATTACGACGTTGCAGCTAATTGTTTCCTCTCTGATGGGCGGTGACGGACAACACAAAGACCTCAGAGCAGTTTATCATCAGAGCGACGGCCAGAAACATATTATTATCCTCCAGCAGACCTGAGTTCAGCAGAGAGATCACAGATTTAGTGTATACGTGTCAAGACCCATGTCATTACAGGAACATTCTGGGTCTGGCGATTTAAAATGGTCTGTAAATGAAGAAAGCTTGTGTTTTTTTAAACATGTACATGAATTCCTTGGTAATAAAGCAGGCTTTTACTAAAGAATGAGCCATATTTACAGTCAAAATATCACAGAGACTCTTCTGGCCACATAGCAATAGCCCAGAACATCCTAGAAACTACCTAGTAAAATCTTGGCAACAGCCAGAACACCCAAACACCATACAAACCAACCAGAATAATCTAGAACCACATAGCAATGGCCTGACAACCATCAAAACATCCTAAAACCACTCAGTAATGGGTTAGCAACCACCAGAATATCCTACAAACCACCTACTGTAGCAGCAGACTGGCAACCACCTAGTGACACCTTGGTAAACCAGCAGAACACCCAAAATACCATCCAGACCACTCAGAATATACTAAGAAACCACATAGTAAAAGCCTGGCAATGTTCCTGAACTACTTAGTTACACTGTAGCAGTCACCTAACCACAATAGAAACCACCTAGATACACATTGTCAACCATTAGAATATTCTAGAAACCACATAGTAATACATTGTCGCCACATAGAAAATTTGGAAACCACATAGAAACACCTTGGCAACTACTAGAACACCTAAAAACACCATACAACCCCTAAATACCCTAGAAACCACCTAGTAATGGCCTGACAACAACCAGAACACTCTAGAAACCACCTAGTAACACACTGTCACCACCTAGAAACTCTAAAAAGTACATATTAACAAATTGGCAACTACTAGAACACCATATAGCCCCAGAATATCCTAGCAACCACCTAGTAACACCTTGGCAATCACAGAGACACTACAAAGTAACAAAGTAACAACTTGGCAACCACAAAAATACCTAAAGCCACCCAAAACACCCTAAAAATCTAGTAACAGTCCGACAACCAAACACTCTGGAAACCTGGTAACAATTGGCAATCACACAGACACTCTAGAAATGACACACAAACAACGTCGCAACTGATAGAACACCCTAGAAACCACATAATAAACCTTGGCAACCACAAGAACACCTAAAAACACCATACAACTCCAGAATACCAAAGAAACCACTAGGGATGTGACAAGATCTCGTAGCACAAGATCTCGCGAGATCCGATGTGTCGTGAGAGAATCATGATCTCCAATTTTTTAAAAACAGCTGGGATTCTTAATTTATCCAGAATCGTGAAGCTCTTGTTTAAATGTTGTTTATTATTGCAAATAATTCATTAAAATGGAAGTTTCTTTGCATTTTTTCTTTTTTCAATTGAATAAAAGACTATTTTTCCTATATATTTCATCACTGAGGATTTCTTAAGAAAAGTTTAAAAATCTCGTCTCGTCTCGTCCTCGTGAACCCAGTGTCGTGTCTCATCTCGTCTCGTGGGATAAGTGTCTCGTCACACCCCTAGAAACCACATAGTAACATTGTAATCGCCTAGAAACTCTAAAAACCTCATAGTAAAACCTTGCCAACCACCAAAACACCTAAAAACACTATACAACCCCAGAATACCATAGAAACCACCTAGTAATGGCCTGAGAGCTGCCAGACTCTCTAAAAACCACCTAGTAACACATTATAACCACTTAGAAACTCTAGAAACCACATAGTAACACATAATCAACCATACAACCACTGAATACTATAGAAACTACATAATAACAGCCTGAAAAAACCCTAGAAACCACTTAGTAGCACATAGAAACTCTAGGAACCACATAGTAATATCTTGGCAACCGCCAGCACACCTAAAAACACCATATGACCCCAGAATAGCCTACAAACTATCTAGTAATAGCCTGCTAGCTGCGAGAACACACTAGAAACACATTGTAACCACTTAGAAACTCTAGAAACCACATAGTAACACCTAATCAACTATACAACCACTGAATACTATGGAAACCACCAAGTAACAGCCTGACAATTGCCAGAACACAGTAGAAACCACACAGGAACGGCCTGATATCTGCCACTACACCCACAAAAAAATAAATAAAAAAAAATTACATATACATATACATATATACACACACACACACACACACACACATACATAATCACCAAGTAACACATTGTAACCACCTAGAAACTCTAGAAATCACATCTTAACACATTGGCAACCACTAGAACACCTGAAAACTACCAAAATACCCTAGAAACAACCTAGAAACACTCTGTAACCACCTAGAAACTCTAGAAATCACATTTAAGTCACATCACAGTAACATTTTGGGTCAATGGGTGCCATATTTGAAAAGAAAGAGAAGCTTTGGTTACGTAAAACAAAAGAGTTATTTTAAAAACAGTAATACAAGTTCAGAGCAACATGAGGGTGAATAAATGATGACATAAAATTAATTTTTTTAGTGTGTGTGTGGGGAGGGGGATCCCATATTAAAGAATCCCTTTAACAAAACAATTACAGTACAACTGTAGCCTTATTGGAATAATTAAAGCCATATAAAGGGATGAAACAACAGTTTCTATGGAAATAGGCAAGAAATATCAACAAACACACAACATGTGTGGTGCAATTGTTCGGAATGCCCTAGACTCTAATAAAGATGCACAAATTCAATTTAAGAGTCACACGCCATCTAATCTGTGTTCATTACACATGCACACTTAATTATTTGACTCCCACATTCGGTTTCTAACCCCTCCGCCAGAAAGACCTGCTCTCCAGAGCATCTCTGCTCAGTGATGGGTTAATATCCCAGAGTCATTACAGAATTAGAGAGGGGAGATGAGGGTTATCCACACTATCACAAGCCTTGTTAACACAGGGTGAATAATCGGTTTTTAATGCATAGCCATTAATAGCTGTGAATGGTGTGTATACACAAACACTGAGGGGGGAAATGAACGAGGCCCGCAGATTGAGCCGTTTATTTGCACAAATTTGGTTGTAGTGCCCATTTCACAAGCACAATGGCTATATACCGTTTTAAAGCACTACACTATTATTTGACCATTCTCTGATACATTGCCGCTGCCATGATAACTAGAAGAATTTATACAAACATCTCTTTAAATAAAATCGAGTTTACCTACTGCCTTCTGTGGGTATTAGCACTAACTGCAAGAGTTAAGGGTCAATCGCTAATGAGCCTAATTTACATAAAAAGGGGTGTGTTTGTGCTAAAAAGAATGACAAATTATATAACTTTACATAAAGTACAGCACTTTTCTAGTGGATATTGCACTATTAAACTGGACTATGGGAGATTAATAACTAAAATCAATCAAATCAATCAATAGCAAACACACAAACAAATAAGCAAAATAAAAATGACCAAACAAGCAAACAAATCAGCAAGCAAACAAATAAATAAATAGAAAAAGGTGAATTAACAAATAAATATCAAAAAGCAAATAAGCAAACAAATAAGCAAACAAATAAGCAAAAATAAAGGCAAACAAGCACATAAGTGAGCAAAAATAAAAAAAAAAAAAAAAAAAAAATCAGGAAAATTAACAAATAAATAAAAACAAATAAAGTAAAAAGGCAAAACTGGAAAACAAACACAAACCAAATATACGCAAACAAGCAAACAAATAAGCACACAAAACTATGCAAACAAATAAATAAAAGTAAATGAATAAATGGTTAAAAAAAAGTAAATAAATTAGGAAACAAACATAATCAAACCAAATAATTACATAGCAAAAAGCCAATAAGCAAACAAATAAATAAAGAGAAAAATGAAACAAAGCAATCAAACAAATAAATAAATGAATAAATACCAAAAAGTAAGTAAATAAATAAATAAATATCAGAAAGCAAATAAGCAAACGAATAAGCAAAAATAAAAGCAAACAAGCAAATTAATAAGCAAACAAATAACTATACAAAAATAAATCTGCAAATTACAAATAAAGTAAAAAGGCAAATAAATTAGGAAACAAACAAACTAACAAAATGAAAGCAAACAAAACTATGCAAACAAATAAACAAAGGAATAAATTGCAAAAAAGGAAATAAACAAATAAATTAGGATAGACACATAATCAAACCAAATGATTTGCAAATAAGCAAACGAATGAATAAATAGCAAAAAGTAAATAAAAATAAATAAACTAGGAAATCAATAAACAAACAAATAAATAAATAAATAAAATAAATATCAGAAAGCAAATAAGCAAACAAATAAGCAAAAATAAAAGCAAACAAGCAATCAAATAACTACACAAAAAATAAATCAGCAAAATAAATGATTAAATAAAACAAATAAAGTAAAAAGGCAAATAAATAGGTAAGTAAATAAGCAAATTAGGAAACAATCAAACTAAATAATTACATAGCAAAAAGAAAAAAAATAAATAGTAAAATGAAAATAAGCAAACAAATAAATTAAATTAATAAATAAATATCAGAAGGTAATTAATAAATAAATAAGCAAATAAATTAGCAAATGAATAAACAAGTAAATACGTAAAAAAAAAAAATCTATCTCTATATCTATATCTATATCTCTATATCTATATCTCTATATCTATATCTATATCTATATATATATATCTATCTACATATATCTATCTATCTATCTATATATATATATATATATATATATATATACACGTATATCAGAAAGCAAATAAGCAAACAAATAACTATGCAAAAAAATAAATAATTCAGCAAAACAAATGAATAAATAAAAAAAAACAAATAAAGTAAAAAGGCAAATAAATTAGGAAACAAAAACTAAATATAAGCAAACAAAACTATGCAAATAAATATAAATCAAAATAAAGAAACAGCAAAAAAGTAAATAAGCAAATAAATGAAAAAAATTAATAATTACATAGAAAAAAGCAAATAAGCAAACAAATAAATAGCTACATGAAAAACAAACATAAGCAAGCGAACAAATACACAGCAAAAGTAAATAAACTAGGAAATGAATAAAGTGAATAAATAAATATCAGAAAGCAAATAAGCAAACAAATAAGCAAAAAGGAAACTAGCACATAAATAAGCGAACAAACAACTATGCAAACAAAAACTAAGCAAAATGAATATATTTTAAAAAAAAAAAAACAAAGTAAGAGGCAAATAAATTAGGAAACAAACAAACAAAACTGCATAGAAAAAAAAAAATAAAAAAATCAGCAAGCAAACAAATAAACTGATCAGCAAAACAAATAAGCTAAATTAATAGCAAAAGGTAAATAAACAATGCAAACCAACAAATCAAATAATTTAGTTTTGCACTGAAATGACCCATAAAAAAGTAATGCAAACTATGGTGAATTTGACCAAAAAGTGTTTTCTAATAATGCATGAAATTTTTAATTTAATACACACAGATCTGAACAGATTTCAAAATGTACTGAAAAAAAAATAAAGTACACATTTTTCAATTTATTCAAGATAATCCTTCACAAAAGTTTTTTTCCCCCCTGAAAAAGTTTCACTGCACACTACAGTTTTCTTTTTGTATCATTAAAGTCAAACTGTCAAGTCAAATATCAATCCTGCAGTGCCTGTCCAGCTGTGTGTCACTAGGTCACAGCTATTTAGAGCTGCAGTCAGGAAATACAGCAACTAAACAAACCAAACAAACAGAAGCGGACAAAACCGCAGCCGGGGGCAAAGCTACACACGCAGTTTCAAATAAGCAGAGTGGGTCCATCATATCTGTGATCCCTTGAGCCTCGGCTGTCTCGTTCTGTTTTTGTGTGTGTGATGACTGTTAGATAGACTCTGAGCTTGTCCGAATCCCCCGTTGAGACCAAAGCAGAAGCACTGTCATGGATCACTGTTAAACTTAAACTGCTTTTAGTTTCAGGATGAAAACAGAAGCATTGTGTGAGTTCCAAAAAAGTATCGAGTTTCTAGAATATTCCTTACAACTGAAGCCTAGCAGGCAAGAACGCAGCACTGTGAATTGCATTAAATTACACAAGCTCTGTCTATGCAAGTTTTTTTTTTTTTTTTTTTTTTTTTAAAGCCCGTTTGTGCCACAATAAAAAAGGTAATTATGACGTTATTTCAAATTCTCTGAATTTACTTTACATCTCGTAATTCTGTTTTTTTTTTTTTTTTACCACAGAATAAAAACAATAAGTTTGTGACTTTTTATCTTATAATTCAGATTTTTTTTCCTCCCAATTGAGAGTTTATATCCGACAATTCGGTCAGAGTTAATACCTTGCAATTCTTTCCACAATTCTGCATTTATATCCAGCAAATATTTTAAAAAAGTCCAAACTGTAAGCTCACTATTGCAAGAAAATAAAATTTGTGAGTTAAAATCATTTTACTTTATTTATTTTTCTATTTTATTGACTTATTGCCACATAATAAAAGAACAAAAAGTTTGACAAATAAAAATGACTTTATCTCATATTTCAGATTTTCCTCCCAACTATTAGTTTATATCCAACAACTCAGACATTTTTCTTAGAATTACGAGTTAATACATTCAGACATTATTTTTCACAATTCTGCATTTATATCTTATGATTTTATTTTATTTTACTTTATTTTATATTTTATAATTATATTTTATTTACTTAATATTATATTATTTTTTTTATTATTTTATTTTATTTTATTTTTCCCTGTTGTTTGATCAAATAAACTCATATCAATACCGTGCAATTCAGACATTCTTTCAGCAATTCTGCATTTATATCTTGCAAATATGAGAATTTTATTATTTTATTTTATTTTTATTTATTTATTCTCTTTTTTTCCCCCTGTGGTGGGATCAAATAAACTTTATTTTATTTTATTTTAATTTTTATTTTTATTTTTCCCTGTGGTGGGATCATTTAATTTAATTTAATTTAATTTAATTTAATTTAATTTAATTTAATTTAATTTAATTTAATTTAATTTAATTTAATTTAATTTAATTTAATTTAATTTAATTTAATTATCAAATAAATTTAATTCAATACCTAGCAATTCAGACATTCTTTCCACAATTCTGCATCTTGCAAATATGAGAATTATTTTATTTTATCTTATTTGTTCCTGTTTTTATAAATTCAGCCTTGATGAGCATTTCTTTTAAAAACATTAAAAAAAAAAAAGGTTTCAACCAAACTTTTAATGTATAGATCTCACACAACACATTCTATAAACTGTTTGTTCTGGAAAGTCATTTTAGCACCCGTTCAAAGAATAAACAAAAAACAGATCCATTTAGCAGACAAACAAAATTTCTTTCTGCTGTTAACCCAGAATATCCCTTAACAGTATTGTTTTTAAGGCTAGATACATTCTTACTGGCTAAAAGATCATTTTAACATTTTTGGCACAACTAATAGCGCTACAAAAGAACAGTTCCTATTCCAGATCAGCATTTTCTCTCTAAAATACTCTTTAAATTACAGGAGATCTCAGGGTTTGGGTAGGGAACACAGAATCCTCTTACAGGAACAGATAATAGCTTGTGTTTTCTCTCACAGCGAGCTCTGTCTGACTGGCTCTGGAGGAAGTGCTGTATGACGCTGCTTCTGTATTATGGTGGGGAATAATTCACTCTCTTGGATCCCCGTCATGTAATAAATTCCACCTATTAAACGCAGCTGGCTCTCGTTAGAAATCTCCCCACTGTACGACTGCTTCTGTCATTGTCGCATAATGACGCAGAAGATATTCAGGATTTAATTCTAGAGTGTGGATGGGGGAGGCGTTCGAAATACAGAGAGTGATAAGAAGAACAGGACGCTCAAAGAAATTATATATATATATATATATATATATATATATATAAAATGTGCATATCAGCAAGGTTTTATTAACGTTGGATACCAAACTTGAGATCAAGCTGTGGATGTTATCGGCTGCTACTGGAATCTCTCGCTCGCTTATGCAGCTTTGAATATTAGCACTGTATGTGCTTTGGATGATCCAGATATAAATACAAAATTCCTGTTCTCAAATGACCAAAAAAAGGTGAATGAATAAATAGGCAAGCAAATAAATAAAAAAGCAAATTAAAGTAAATAAGCAAATATTAAACAAATATATTAAAAAAAATAATAAAAATTAAAAAAACAGTCAACAGGCAAAAATATGTAAGCATGTTTTCGCCACTAAATAAAAAAAAAATGAAAAAGAAAGGTAACTGCGACTTTTTAATCTCACAATTCTGAATTTTTTTCTCCACATTGTGTTACAGACTCACAACTGTGACTTTTTTCTTCTGAATTGTGAGATATAAACTCACAACTGCGATTTATAAAGTCAGAATTGAGAGATGTAAAACTTGCAATTCTGAGAAATAAAATCAAATTTGTGAGATATAAACTCACAATTGCAAGATATAAAGTCAGAGTTGCATTATAACAAGTTGCAATTCTATCTTTCTCACAATTGCGAGTTTGTATCTTGCAATTCTGACTTTTTTCTCACAATTGTGAGATATAAACAAAAAACAAAAAAAGCCAGAATTGCAAGATAGGTCACAATTCTAACGTTTTCCTCAACTGTGAGTTTATATATTACAATTCTGACTTTTTTTGCAATTCAGACTTTTTGTCTCAGAATTATTGTGAGAATTTAAGACAGAATTCTGAGATAACTTAAAATTGCAAAAAATAAACTCAGAATTACAAGATAAAAAGTCGGAATTCTATTTTTTTTTTCTCACAGTTGAGTTCACAATTACGAGTTACGATTATCTCACAATTCTGACTTTTTTACACAATTCTTTTTTCTCAGAATTGTGATATATAAACTCGTAATTGTGAGAAAAAAAGTCAGAATTGTGAGATATAAATGTGCAATTATGAGAAATTAAGTTGCAGTTCTGACATTTTTTCCTCACAATTGAGTTTATATCTTGCAATTCTGACTTTTTTCATGCAATTCTGACTTCTTCCTCACAACTGTGAAGTTATATTTCACAATTCTGACTTTTTTCACATAATTCTAACCTTTTTTTAAATTATTAGATATAAACTCGCAATTGCAAGAAAAGACAGAATTGTAAAATACAAACTCGCATTTGTGAGAAGTCAGAATTGCCAGTTTTTATTTATTTCTCAAAATTCTGTCTTTCTCAATTCTGAATTTTCTTGTAACTACGAGTTTATATCATGCAATTCTCAAAATTCTAAAAAAGTCAGAATTACGAGATGTTATTACGCAGTTCAGAAAAAAAGCAGAATTGCAAATATACATCAGAAATGAAGTCAATTCTGACTTTTCTCACAGTTCTGACTTTTTCTCAGAATTGTGAGAAATAAACTCGCAACTGTTATAAAAAGTTATAAAGTCAAATTCTGAGGGGTAAAAAAGCTGATATATTCTCAGATTTGCGAGTTTATATCTCGCATATACGAGAATTCTCTTTTTTTGTCTCGCAACAGCGAGTCTGTATCTCAAAATTCTGAAAAAAAAATTCAGAACTATGAATTTGTATTTCACAATTTAATTTCTTAATATTGTGAGTTTGACTTTTTCCTCAGAATTGGGAGTTCATATCATGCAATTCCAAGGAGAAAAGTCAGAACTGTGAGCTATAAACTTGCAGTTGTGAAAAAAAGTCAAAATTGTGAGATAAAAAGGAATTACTGTTTTTAATTGTTTTATTCAGCAGCTGAAATGGGCTAAATAAATAAGCTAATAAATAAGCAAATAAAATAAAAAGCAAATAAGCAAAAAAACAAAAAAAAAAAAGCAAGTAAAGACAAAGCAAAGAATAAGCAGCAACAAATAAGCAAAATTAAGAAAACAAAGGATAAGTCAAGTCAAGTCAAGTCAAGTCACCTTTATTTATATACCGCCTTTAACAATACAGAATTGTGACAAGGCGGCTGTACAGTATTAATAAAATAAGTAAAATAAGTAAAAAGTAGTTTCAAAATTTGATCAAGATATATACACACCACTGTTTACAAATACAAAGTCCTCAAACAGATGAAAAGGTAAATAAGAGCAAATAAATAAAAGTAAATAAATACGTAAACAAACAAACAAATAAAAGCAAATAAATACATTTCATACTGAAATAACACAAAATCTATGCGACTCTTGAATTCACTTCTACAAACTGAAAACCAATATTACATTCTAACCATGCAAGAACCATTCAAATTAATACAGATATTAACAGATTTAACAAGGTATAAACACAAAAACATTGTTTTATATGTTCTCCAAATTGTCAGAACTTTAGGTTTGTTCTGAAAACATCTACTGAAGGTTAAAAATCTGAGCAGAAAGTCAGATGCTAATGCTTGCAAAGTAGGCATTTATCATGCATTTATTTTACTGCAGCAGAAACAAACTTCAGTTCTCAGGGGGTGACAGTCATCGCTGGCATTAAACCGAATGTGTTGTTATTCAGGATACGAAGGCTCGTACTAAAAATCTAATGAGCTTGCTGTCTGTTACCCTACATATAGGCTACTTTGTATACAGCATCTTAAACTAATGGAACACTACACAGGCGGCACCTCTGTGCCTCACACAAGTGATCACGACTGACGAATCATATAAATCACAAATTATTTCAGAGTTCGCTATTTGCATGTTGATACACTATGAAAATACTCAAAATAAGCATAAAATACACAGTAAATACAAATATTGTGCAATATAATACTGCTTTTGGTATACCTATTTATAGTTAATGTTTCTCTCAATTTGCAGTGCATTATTGAACAACCTTCTCAGCAAAGGTTCATTTAAATTTGGCCAAAATAAGGCGTCTTTGAAAGCTTTGAAATGTGATTCTCTTCAAGACAGTAATTGAGTGCTGCAAGTTTCTTTGGATAAAACATCATTACTTAGTTTACTAAGCTAGTATGTTGTGTGTTAAATGCAAACGGTAGTTGTTTACTCCATGTAAGACTGTAAACACGACTAACAAGACACGACTCCATCTGCCCTCACTGGTAGATGAATGCTCATCACTGACAGTCTGTTTCTACGGTCTTAAAGAAAATAAACAAAAAAATAAACATCCAGTCATCATTTACTCATCCTCGTGTCATTCAAAACTTATTTGCTCCTGTGGAACACAAAAGGTATTTTGATGAACACTGGCTTTCATTGTATAGACCAAAAAAAAACACTAAAAAGACCTTTTTTTTTTAATCTTCTTTAATGATCCACAAAAGAAAGAGAGTGTTTTTTTTTTAAAGGAAAAGTTCACCCAAAAATGAAAACTTGCTCAAAATGTACTCTCCCTCAGGCTATCTGCGATATAAATGAGTTTGTTTCTTCATCATGTTTGGAGAAATGTAGCATTGCATCACTTGCTCACCAATGGATGTGAATGGGTGCCGTCAGAATGAGAGTCCAAACAGCTGATAAAAACATCAGAATTATCCACAACATGACTCCAGTGCATCAATTAACATCTTGTGAAGCAAAAAGCTTGTTTGCAAAAAGATGTTTTTTACTTCATAATATTGATTCTCCAGTGAAAAAGCCGTCTTGTCTGAATCAGGAGAGAAATATGCACAGATCAACCTCTGTTTACAAGTGAAAACAGTTTAAAACAAATATGTTTGTGGATTTTGATGTGAAATGATAACACAATAACTTTTTCAATGCTGGAAGCATTATTATTATGGATAATGGCCTGAAGCGATGTTTTAAAAGTTAAAACGCATAGATTTGTTTATTAAAAACACAGTTTTTCACTTCACAAGATGATAGTTGATGTGTTGGAGTGGTGTGGATTACTTGTGGATTATTGACATGTTTTTATCAGCTGTTTGGACTCTCATTCTGACGGCACCCATTCGCTGCAAAGGATCCAGTGGTAAGCAAGTGATGTAATGCTACATTTATCCAAATCTGCTTGAATGAAGAAACAAATTTTGGGTGAACTTTAAGGGTTTTAAACAAACCTTCAAATGTCATTAGGTTCTTTACACGAAACATTTTCAAGGCAGACGTGAGCACAGGCGACATACGCTTGCAGGGTCTCTCGGTTTCAGTGATAAAACAAAATGAAATGCAACCGAATACACCGCTGATATGCATCTACTGACAAACACATGGAATTTTAATTAGCATATTTAAACCTCTTTTGAGTCACGTCGACTCAGGAGACTGAAATCGGCCCTGGCTGGCAGGGATTCAAACCTGCAACTGCACGCTGAAATGAGATCCGATCCGCAGCCTGAAATAATCAGTGGCACCGCTGTGCCATTGCTTTGATGAGTCCTATAATGATAAGGTACGTCTGTCTGCCTGACATCCCTGATAAAGACACTGAACAAGGGAGTATCACAAAATTACTCTCGTTTTAATCAAATACTGACGCAGGATTTCACATAGACACACAAAATTAAAGACAGGAATAAAACGTAGGATGTGCGTGACAAAAGACAATATTTCTAAAATGTGTCTTTTTTAATTTATTTATTTTGTCCAATAAAAGTCAAAGGAGTCCTATATTGTTATGGACCTATCTAATGTGTTCCAATCAAGAAAGTCAATCAAACAGTTCTGGTGAACTATGACTTTCACTTACTTTGAATTAGACCACGCCCTTTCTCTTAAACCCCGCCTTCCGACGTTTTTGAAATGACTGCCAGTCAAAAGTTTTTGAACAGTAATATTTCTAATGGTTTTTGAAGTCTCTTAAGTCTCTTCTGCTCATCAAGCCTGTATTTATTTGATCCAAAATACAGCAAAAACAGTACAATTGTGAAATATTTTTACCATTTAAAATAACTGATTTCTATTTGAATATATTTTAAAACTTAATTTATTCCTGTGATCAAAGCTGAATTTTCAGCATCATTACTCCAGTCTTCAGTGTCACATGATCCTTCAGAAAGTATTCTAATATGCTGATTTGCTGCTCAAGAAACATTTATTATTATTATTATTATTATTATTATTATCATCATCATCATTATTAATATTTAAACAGCTGAGTATATTTTTTTCAGGATTCTTTGATGAATAAGAAGATCCAAAGATCAGCATTTATCTGAAATAAAAACATTTTGTAACATTATACACTATACCATTCAAAAGCTTGAAAGTAGTATTTTTTGGGAGGAAGAAATTATAGATATTAATACTTTTATTTAGCAAGGATGCTTTAAATTGATCAAAAGTGATGATAAAGATGTTTATAATGTTATCATGATTATAATGTTTTTAGTTTCAGATAAATGCTGTTCTTCTGAACTTTCTACTCAAAGAAACCTGAAAAAAAATCTACTCAGCTGTTTTCAAAATAATAATAATAATAATAATAATAATAATAATAATAATAATAATAATAATAAATGTTTTTCGAGCAGCAAATCATAATATTAGAATGATTTCTGAAGGATCATGTGACTGGAGTAATGATGATAAAAATTCAGCTTTGAAATCACAGGAATAAATTACATTTTAAAATATATATTCAACTAGAAAACACTTATTTTAAATAGTAAAAATATTACTAAATTGTACTGTTTGTGCTGTACTTTGGATCAAATAAATGCAGGTCTAATGAGCAGAACAGACTTTAAACATTTAAAATCTTACTGTTACTGTAATATGAATCGGTAATCTTACTGTAAAAAAGCAAATGAATAGCAAATAAAAAGCAAGCAAATGATGCAAATAAACAAATATAGAAAATCAAGCAATGAATAAATAATATGCAAATTTAAAAAAAAACTCAAATAAACACTTACAGCAATTAAATAAGCAAAGAAGTTAAAAAAGCAATTAAAGTAAATAAGCAAATAATAAATATGCAAATAAGCACATACATAAAAGAAAATAAATACATTTTAACATTTAAAAGTTTAACCAGATATTTTATATATGTGACTCTGGACCACAAACCAGTCATAGCACGAGTATATTTGTACAAATAGCCAAAAACACATTATATGGGTCGAAATTTTTCTTTTATGCCAAAAATCATTAGGATATTAGACAAAGATCATGTTCCATGAAGATATTTTTGTAAATATATCAAAACCTAATTTTTGATTTGTACTATGCTAAGAACTTGATTTGGATGTTTTTGCACCCTCAGATTCTAGATTTTCAAAAAAGTGGTATCTCAACCAAATATTGTCCTATCATAACAAACCATACATCAATGAAAAGCTTATTTAGCTTTGAGATGATGTATATATCACAGTTTCACAAAATTGACCCTTATGACTGGTTTTGTGGTCCTGGGTCACATATAATTTCTGCCACTGAATTAAACCAGCCCCTTTCTCCTAAACCCCGCCTTCCTCAGACATCCCAGTGTCACTAAACCCTGTCACTCAAAATGATTGACAATTAAAGAGCGCAACACAGTCTAAAAAGCATCCTACACTCCGATTCCCGGCTATTAACAGAGCCTTGGGCAGCAACAGAGACAGCAGGGACATCTCAGGATGCCTATTTCAGTCATTTTACGAATGTTTTTCCGTTTTAAAAACTTTAAGACATGCCAAGCACCAACTGCGAGTGAAAAATAGCTCCGGTGAGTAAATAAAACTTGCTGACCAGCTGGCTAGTCATGCACAGCCAGACTTCTGACTAAAGGCAAGACTTAATTAACTGCCTGACATATGAGACTTCAGAGGTGAATTTGGAATAGGAAAAAAGACCTGTTAACTTTCTTTTCTTCTTAATTTGATGAGTCTTATGCTCAAAAAGGCTGCATTTATGTGTTTAAAATTATAGTAAAAACTGCAATATTGTGAAATATTACAATTTAAA
This sequence comes from Labeo rohita, assembly GCF_022985175.1. Classification (NCBI taxonomy): domain Eukaryota; kingdom Metazoa; phylum Chordata; class Actinopteri; order Cypriniformes; family Cyprinidae; genus Labeo; species Labeo rohita. The sequence continues at coordinate 24,218,561 of NC_066893.1, forward strand.
ATTGCAGTTTTCTATTTGAATATATTTTAAAATGCATTTTATTTCTGTGATGCAAAGCATCATTACTCCAGTCTTTAGTGTCACATGATCCTTCAGAAATCATCACAAAAAGTGGGATGTACTGTTCTCCTCATGCAATCGTCTCTAAACTGTCTTCGAAAGGCAAAACCCCCCTCATGCACCTGTTGAAGCTTGCCATCCGGGAATCAGATTGGAGCTTTTCACAAGCGCTTTCTAGTTTTCTGTGCAATATAGATCAGACGAGACTGTGGGCGGTTCGTGGGCATGCGATCCGAGGCTGAGAGTAGCTGGCTGCTAACGTTTTTAGGAATTGCAACATAATATATGGTTCAAATTGCACCAGAAGAACAATAGTCTAAGCCGTGCTGTTTTTATCTGACGAGAGTGAGTCAAATCAAAGCGATACACAGGGTCTACTAAAGCTTAGTGTCTGTCAGCTGCGCCTAATGCATCTTTATGAGCTTTCTGCCTTTATAAGACAGAATAGTAGAGACAGAACAGAAAAATATATGGAGAAAAGAATTAAATTTTAAGAAATTGACATTTCAGCAAAGCACTGGTTAGTATGTGATGCAATAACCTGCATTATTTGCCAGCAGTATGCAAGAAAGCAGCACATATGTTAATAAATTAAAGATGTGCACAACTGCATATTGTCATAAACGTCTAGTTATGGAAAAACCTGTACAGTTGGGTTGGTTGTGGGTTCGCCTGACCCCAATCACACAGATGTACACACAGACAGACACACAAAATGCATCACAACAGTCTAATACATTCATCCAGCTCATGTTTGCATAGAAAATCGACTGGAAAACCATGCAGACTGATAAAACAATGTGTCACTGTCAAAACCCCCTATGGCAGTGTTTAAAAAGACTTTTCTGTTATACTGTAAAAAATAAAAAACACAATTTGTTGAGTCAGCTTAAAATAATTTGTTACCCTGCTGCCTTAAAATTTTAAGTTCAGTCAACTAAAATAAGTTTAGTTCAAGTAACAACTTAGATATTTGTGTTTGCTAAACTTAACAGAATAACCCAGCTGCCTTAAAATTTTAAGTTGATTCAACTCAAATATCTAAGTTGTCACTTAGTATAATTTAACATTTCAAGCTGAATAAACTTTTGAGTTGACTGAACTTAAAATTTTAAGGCAGTCAGGTTACAAATTATTTTAAGTTGACTCAATTTTTTTTTTTTTTTTTTTTTTTTTTTTTATACAGTGTGGGGTTTCACTTTATGTTTTTTTTTTACAGTGTAGGGTTTCACTTTATGTTTTTTTTTTTTTTTTTTTTTTTTTTTTTTTTTAGTGTAGGGTTTCACTTTATGTACATCAAGTGAATATAGTTTCAAGGATTTAAAGATTATTAGGAATATATTTAATATTTATGGCCAGTAAATTAATCTGCAATGCTAATTTAAATATACTAAAATCAGTTTGACCAAAATCGGGTTTGATCACATGCTTCATGTTTTGTTTGCGTTTTGGCAACTGAAAATGCTAAAATAAAATATAAATATTAGATTAAAAACTTATTTCATTTTTAATCTTTTTTTTTATTTAATAAGTACTAAACATTTTACTAAAACTAAAATGAAAACAAATTAATGCTTAAAATTAAAACTGAACATAAAATAAAAATAAATTAAAATATTTGTTTGTTTGTTTTTTTTTCAAAAAATGTTTAAAATAAATTTAATAATATATACATTTTTATTTAAGAAGTACTAAAATTGCTAAAACTAATATGAAAGAAAGCTTACAATTAAATGAAACAAACTTAACTTATTTTATATTAAATTTCTGTTTTATATAAACATTTCTAATTAAGTTTTATATGTTCAGTTTTCTTTTCAAGCTTTAATTTGTTCTCATTTTAGTTTTAGAATTAAATGAACATTAGAAATGTTTAAAATACATTTAATGAAATATTACATTTTCATTTAAATAGTACTAACATTACTAAAACTAACATGAAAACAAATTAAAGCTTAAAATGAAAACTGAACAAACTTCACTGATATTATATTAAATTTATTTTAAACATTCAAAGTTTTACAGTATACGTTTAGTTTTCACTGTTAGCTTTAATTAGCTTTTATTTTAGTTTTACAAATTTTAGTACTTGTTAAATGAAAAATAGAAATGTTTAAAATAAATGTAATATAATTTTCATTTAAGTACTAAAATGACAAACTAAAATGAAAAATTTATAAATAAGTTTTAATATTTCTAAATAAGTTTTATAGTCTGTGTTTAGTTTTCATTTTAAGCTTTAATTTGTTTTAATTTTAGTTTTAGAAATTTTAGTACTTGTTAAATGAAAATTAGAAATGTTTCAAATTAATGTAATACAATATACATTTTCATTTAAGAAGTACTAAAACAACTAAAACTAAAATGAAAAATTAAAGCTTAAAATATAAAATGAAAGTATAAAACAGTTTATTTTATATTAAACTTATTTTAAACATTTCTAATTTTCATTTAATGACATATTAAAATGACAAAAATACAATAAAACTGAAATAAAATAAATCAAAAAGCGAATTCAAAATATTAAATATTAATATAAAATAATATTTAAAAAAATGTATTATAAATTAACTATCATCCACAATGTTAGCAAGCTGTAGCGCTAACTAAAACTATTTAAATTGGTAATTGAAAAATCTCAAAATATAAATATTAGAGATGAATACTAGATATATAGTGTTAATTATTAAAAACAATGACAAAAAAAAAAAAAAAAAAAAACAACAACAAAAATTCCTAAAACTTAAATAAATAAATTAAAAAATATATATATAACAATAAAAGCCATTTCCAAATATTAATAAATACTGCTATATAAATATTACTAAAATAACACTGACACTACCTAAATAATCTATCTGTTAAGGAAAAAAATATATATAATTAATATAAAATATAATATAAAAAATATATACACACACTTTTTTTATATTATATTTTATATTAATTATATATATTTTTGTATATACACACACACACACACACACACACACACACACACGTTTGTTTTTGTGAATTGTGGGGACTTTCCATAGACTTCTATAGATTTTATACTGACCAAACGATATTGTCTATCCCCTAACCCAACCCTAACCCTAAACCTAGCCCTCACAGAAAACATGTTTGCATCGTTACACTTTCAGATAAACATCATTTACTATTTTTAATCATTTTTTAACATTGTGGGGACCGCAATGTCAAAAATTTCAGGTTTTACTATCCTTGTGGGGACATTTGGTCCCCACATTGTAGCAAAAACAAGTACACACACACACACACACACACACACTGTATAAAGTCTATTTGATTTGTTCACACAGTCTGCGCTTTCAGCTGACCGCTAATGACTTCAGTGTTGTTTCTGGCCATGTTTCTCAATCACTTGGAAAAAGTTTGTTGTACTAGAGGGGGATAAAGAGATATGAGGAGCAAAAGAACAGAAAAAAATAATTTCTCACTCTCCAATTAAAGGGAATGATTGCTCTGAGGTCTCCTCTGATTGACACTCGCCCATGGCAGGCTGTGATTTGCTTCTAGGTGGTGCTGGAAATTGAGAAAGCCAGCAAGTCTGATGATTGTATGCTAATAGAGACACTTTATGATAATTCAGACCTTGGATGCTAATCGTGAAGCTCCTCGCAGACGTGACATTTGGTCCTGCTCACAAATAGAGGGCAAATATACGAAACAGGACAGTGACACGAATGTCAGCGTCTCTGATTAAGGCCCACCACATCAGCCAGTGTCAGCGGTGCATCATTCTGGTTTATTTACAGCCAAATTAGAAGAACAAAACATGCTGTCCCTGCAGAAAAAAACAGAAATGCTGGTCCACAGCACGTTGTGCTAAAAGACGAGGGTATATATCAACAGTTAGGTGGTTCTAACCGGTTTATATTGGTTTCCAGGTGTTTTAGTTACTCTGGTGTTCTTGCTTGAAAAATCACCAAAGAAAACCAGAGATTTTTATTGGTCAAAAGTGATGGTTTTAGACTTATTTTTTTGCCCAAACCAGCATAAACTAGCTGGTGTTTTTAACAAGATGCCTGTTTGGAGTGGGTGGGTGTTTTACTTACTTCTGCAGGTTTATTTTGGTGTTTAGTACAGCGTGACGCTGTGGTTAGTCAACAGCCGAAAATGCTTTTTTTTTTTTTTTTTTATGAGCATTGTTTGGTCATTAGCCTAAAGTCAATCAACAAACGCTTAGAAGGGTAAGAAAGCAAAATGTCACAGCACAGTAATTATCATATATTTAGAAGCCGTCCTGAATCACATTAAATTATATTCAGAGAGCACAAAGAAGCTGTAATACTGGAGGAAGAGGGCGGAACTGACCGAATTTAGAACCGGAAAACAGGAAATCAGAGGATATACCCAATTTGTTTGCTGGGGAAGAAAAAAAAAAAAAAAACAACAACAACAACAACAACAACAACAACAACAACAACAACAACAACAAACCAAGACCAACATGATGGATAACAAACCTTACAGTTTACACTGCTAATTAGTTTCCGCAAAAAAATTAAATAATAATAAAAATAAATAAATAATACATTATATATTAATATATTAAGCTAGGCAGTTGCTTTTTAGCCCAAGTCTAAAAAAATGATTAAATAAAGAATAAAATAAAAACTTTCAATAAAAATAAAAATAATAATAATAATAATAATAATAATAATTATTATTATTATTATTATTATTATTATTATTATTATTATTATTATTATTATATACATTCTAAATTTGAGTGTGTGTCTATCTGCGTTTATGTAAATATATATTATTTATATAACAATTTAGAATGCATTTATTATTAAGAAGATTAAGGACTAATACATTTTAAATAAACAGAGAATAAATCAAAATATACAAAATACATAAAACAGTTTTTTTAAAAAATAAATTTTAAATGTAATACATATATTAATATATTACATAGAATATTACATAGATAGATAGATCGTACATTAGTGTATATATATATATATATATATATGTGTGTGTGTGTGTGTATGTATGTATGTATGTATGTATGTATGTATGTGTGTGTACTTGTTTTTGCTTGTTTTTCCGGCCTGCGGTCCCCACAATGTTAAAAAATTATTAAAAATAGTAAATGATGTTTATCTGAAAGTGTAATAATAATTTTTTAACATTGCGGGGACCGCAGGCCGGTAGCAAAAACAAGTACACACATACACACATACATACATACATACATACATACATACATACTTTTATAATTACAATTTAAAATAAACAATAATAAAATCTAAGTATAGAGAGAGAATAAAATTTATTCAGATTAATTCAGAAAATATATATATACAAAAAATAAAACAATTTTAAAAATGTAATAATTAAATACATTCTACATTTACATGTATAGAACGACAGATAGACTGATAGAATGATAGAACAATAAAATGAAAGAACAATAAAATGATAGAAGAACAGATACAACGTTACATAGAATGAAAGATGGATAGATAAAATAAAAGAATGATAGAACAATAGAACGATAGAATGAAAGAACGAATGAATGAACGAACTAACAAACGAACAATAGATAGATAGTACGATAGACAGAATAGACAGAATAAAAAAAGGATAGAAAGGAAGAAGGAAGAAAGGATAGAATAAAAGAATGACAGAACAATCAAACTAACAATAGAGAGACAGACAGACAGACAGACAGACAGATCGATTTTTAATAATATATTAAATTATATTTATTTTTTGTTTAATCTATTCTTTAATAGATTTTAATTTTTGAGACTTGGGCTAATAAGCAACTAAATAGCAGCCATTCAGAACACCCTAACAACTGCATAGCAACATCCTAGCAACCATCCACAACACCCTACAGGGAATAATCTTGCATTATGTATGGATAATGACCTTCTGCACACATGCTTGTAACATCAGTCTGCCGGACTTTAGCAGTAAAAGAGAAAATGTGTGTGCTTTTTTTGAGACAGAATCACTACCAGAGAAATAGGAACAATAGCTAGTTATGAATTCTGTAGAAAAGGAGAAATGTCACATTCTGACACTCAACACCAAATTAAAATGCTAAAAATATTACATGACGTTCTTGCCTTGTTCTCGCTCGCTTCATAATCAACAGAAAGCCGCGGTGAGCCTCTCGGCACAAATGTTCTCATAAAGACAGCTGACACATTCAGAAGCGCGGCCTAATGTTTCATGTGAACATTTCAACTCTGCCGCTGAGATAAAGCCCGCTAAATCAAGCATATTATTAGCCGCTGTACTTTATTAATGATTTAAAAACTGATTAGCATGTTCCTTTTAAATGTTTTAATTATTTCTGGGGCTTAGGCAAATATCCATTCTGTTGACTAAGATTAAAGATGTGAAAGTTTCTTGGGTACAATTTCCTGACATTTCTGTAGAATATCCTTTTTTTGACTTGACGTTAAATTAATTTTTATCTTGCTTCACAAACTTTATGATGTCATTTTATTTCACCAGACAACAGTGTAAAAAGGCAACACTTTGTTATTACCAATTATAATTATTTCTCTTTTTTCTCTTGCTTCCATAATAAATGTCAAAAGTTTTCGTTTTGATGAAAGATTAAATTAAATGTGTTTTGATGAATTGTGCTCGATAAATCCATGCACATTTAAAAAAGGAAGTAAATAAAATGTGGTAAGTAAATGAATAAAATAAATAAATAAATAAATACTGACTTAAATAATAAAAGACTAATACTATCTCTCAATTTAATAATAATTTAAATATTATTGCATTCATTAAAAAATAAAATAAAATATTTAATTAACCATTTACATATTATTGCACATTATTTGATAAAGATTGGGTTTTACAAAAAGGTGTGATGAATTAAGCAGAACAATAAAACCTTGGACATTCTTTAAAAAAATAAAATAAAATAAAATAATTACAAAAATAATAAAAGACTTATCTGCTAAAATCAATCATTTAAATATTATTGCATGTTATTTGATAAAAGACTGGGCTTTAAAAAGGGTGTGATGAATTGTGCACAACAATAAAACCTTGGATATTCTTTAAAAAAATAAAATAATTACAAAAATAATAAAAGACTGCTACTTTTAATACTATTTATCAGCTAAAATAATCATTTACATATTATTGGATGTTATTTGATAAAAGATTGGGTTTTAAAAAAGGTGTGATGAATTGTGCACAAAAATAAAACCTTGGGCATTCATAAAAAAAAAAAAATAAAATAAAATAAAATATACTGAATTACAAAAATAATACACTTGATACTTTTACTACAATTTATCTGCTAAATAAATAACTGCAAATGTTACTGCACACATTATTTGATGAAAGATTATGATTTTTTGTTATATGTGAATTGTGCACAATAAAAACAAAGACATTCTTTAAGAAAATACATTAAAAACAACAAATAAATACACATTCAATTACAAAAATAATAAATAACTGACAACATTTACTACTGTGTGTGACATTGTAAAATTAGTAACTTTAAGTGTTATTTTGCATGTTATTCAATACAACTTTTTTTTAAAAAAAGTACATTAAAAGTACATTAAATGTGGTTACAAAAAATAAAAATTAAATCAATTTTATTAATTTTATTAAATAAATTTTACTAATTATTATTTTTTTTTTTAAACAGCAGTACTTTTACTACCATTTATCTGCAAAGTGAGTTACTAAAATGTTATTGTGCACATAAAAAAGGCTTTATAATCTTTCATCAAAGTGTAGCAACAATTACAATCTTTCAGCTGACATCACGAATCCAAACCGGCCACTGCCCAAAGGAGAACATAAAAAAATCATCATCTCAATCTGTCATCAAACCTATTGAGTCTATATTAAAGATTACCTAATGTCACCAAGCGCATTAGACTTATGAAACACACCAAAAAATTCTGCATGTAGAACATGAAGTTAGACTGTCAAACTGTTGGGGAATCCCACTCCACTTCAACTGACTGAGATCAAGAGCAGAAACTCACACAAGCCTGCAGCAGCAGTACCATTTATCTTCCCCAACAACTCAACTATCAGATGTATAGTGTTTTGAGAACTAAACCCAACAACATCTCATCTTCCACATTCATATTTCTCAGATCCGCCCTCGTCCACAGAACAACGGCACGTGCAGAGAACAAGGAAAAGCAAAACACTGTCGGAAACAACAAATGCGTCTGGGTTTTGTCTCGATGTTTCTTCTCCTACAGAGCAGCACAATCAGCCCAAATGAGGTGAAATTACAAAACAGTTGCAAAAATAAACACTATATCCATCACCACCTCAAAATAAATAATCACAGCATGCATATTAACAGCAGTGATTCCATTTCCAAATGCTTTCAAAATCAGACACAAAAGAACTGGGTGTAATTTAGTACATAGCCTTTACTAAAGCCCATCGCATACTGTGCGATATTTTCTTTCATACACTGTGATGACGCATTTCTGCGATTAATAACAAGGTAAAGTTTTGTTGTTGTTGTTTAAAAACAAAAACTATATATTGGTTTTATTACCTTGGGATTAAATTACATAAAACTTGCACATGAATATTTCTAATAAAGGTTATTGTGACTTTTTATCTCACAATTCTGACTTTTTCAGGGCTGACAGTAACAGGTTTGATAAGTTACAACAAATTTCAAGTCTGCAAAAGCACATACTGTACACTTTAAAATGATTTTACTTGTAGATTTATGTAGATGTAACTTTTTTGAAAATGATTAACAGTTGAAAAACAGAAATTTAGAAAAGTAATCAAAAAGTTATTAGTTATATTACTTTAATAAAGTACCTGAAATTGTTAAACTACGTATTCCATTATAAATAGGGAATCTTGTCATTTGCAACCCATTGCATGTCCAAAGTAACTTTCCCAACACTGTATATCATATACACACATGTCATATTTATTAGTATGTGATGATCTGTTGATTACATTTAATAAACATTTGCATATTTTTCAAAATAGTGAATAATTTTGCAAAGCAATTGATTCAAAGTTACTATTATTAACACCAGAGCTCATTCAAATTTCAGAAACATTCTTTTAGATAAACAAATAAAATTCATACAGGATCATTTCATGTTGCTATTGAAATTAAAACAACAACAGGTCAGTCTACCACATGCACATCAATAAAAAGAGGATTATTTTTTCCTACCAGAGAAAATGTGCATGAGGGAAATCACATCACCCAACATGGCTGCTGAAGAACAAGTAGTCACACTTTTCAGTCACACCTGCATGAGTTTTCAAAATGGCTGCTGTGAATGGACTTCCTGTGCTCACAAATTACAAACACTACATTACCCATAATGCAGCACAGCAGGGTCAGGTGTGGCTGCCTTTAAGTCCAATTTAAAATTTCCCATTTATACACCATTTTCCTCTTTCTTTTTTATATCTCAATAAAGACATAAACTTTTAGTGCCAATGCTAAAAATAAAAAGTATGTTGTGTTAATGCTTAACGTACACTGACCAAAATTATAAATGCAACACTTTTGTTTTTGCCCCCATTTTTCATGAGCTGAACTCAAAGATCTAAGACTTTTTTCTATGTACACAAAAGGCCTGTTTCTCTCAAATATTGTTCACAAATCTGTCTAAATCTGTGTTAGTGAGCACTTCTCTTTAGCTGAGATAATCCATCCACCTCACAGGTGTGGTATATCAAGATGCTGATTAGACAGCATGATTATTGCACAGGTGTGCCTTAGGCTGGCCACAATAAAAGGCCACTCTACAGTTTTATCACACAGCACAATGCCACAGATGTTGCAAGTTTTGAGGGAGTGTGCAATTGGCATGCTGACTGCAGGAATGTTCACCAGAGCTGTTGCCCATGAATTTAATGTTCATTTCTCTACCATAAGCCGTCTCCAAAGGCATTTCAGAGAATTTGGCAGTACATCCAACCAGCCTCACAACCGCAGACCACGTGTAACCACACCAGCCCAGGACCTCCACATCCAGCATCTTCACCTCCAAGATCATCTAAGACCAGCCACCCAGACAGCTGCTGCAACAATCGGTTTGCATAACCAAAGAATTTCTGCACAAACTGTCAGAAACCATCTCAGGGAAGCTCATCTGCATGCTCGTCGTCCTCATCGGGGTCTCGACCTGACTGCAGTTCGTCATCGTAACCGACTTGAGTGGGCAAATGCTCACATTTGATGGCATCTGACACTTTGGAGAGGTGGTCTCTTCACGGATGAATCCTGGTTTTCACTGTACAGGGCAGATGGCAGACAGCGTGTATGGCGTCGTGTGGGTGAGCGGTTTGCTGATGTTAACGTTGTGGATCGAGTGGCCCATGATGGCGGTGGGGTTATGGTATGGGCAGGCATATGTTATGGACAACGAACACAGGTGCATTTTATTGATGCCATTTTGAATGCATAGAGATACCGTGACGAGATTCTGAGGCCCATTGTTCTGCCATTCATCATTGCAGCATAATAATGCACGCCCCCATGTTGCAAGGATCTGTACACAATTCCTGGAAGCTAAAAACATCCCAGTACTTGCATGGCCAGCATACTCACTGGACATGTCACCCATTGAGCATGTTTGGGATGCTCTGGATTGGCGTATACAACAGCGTGTTCCAGTTCTTGCCAATATCCAGCAACTTCGCACAATCATTGAAGAGGAGTGGACCAACATTCCACAGGCCACAATCAACAACCTGATCAACTCTATGCGAAGTAGATGTGTTGCACTGCGTGAGGCAAATGGTGGTCACACCAGATACTGACTGGTTTTCGGACCCCCCAATACAGTAAAACTGCACATTTTAGAGTGGCCTTTTATTGTGGCCAGCCTAAGGCACACCTGTGCAATAATCATGCCGTCTAATCAGTATCTTGATATGCCACACCTGTGAGGTGGATGGATTATCTCCACAAAGGAGAAGTGCTCACTAACACAGATTTAGACACATTTGTGAACAATAGTTGAGAGAAATAGGCCTTTTGTGTACATACAGAAAGTCTTAGATCTTTGAGTTCAGATCATGAAAAATGGGGGCAAAAACAAAAGTGTTGCATTTATAATTTTGGTCAGTGTATATTTAAGCATGCTTTCACTGGTGCAAAGGGTGATTGCAAATGTTTTCTAGCTTCACTGCTATTTTTCAACAAAAATATACAAACTGCACTGAAAATAATAAAATCTGGTGGTATTCATGTGTGTTTATCTTCTAAACACTTTAAAAAAAATGACATTTTGAAGTCTGAAACACCATTTCAGTCTTCAGATGTTCATGTTTAATTCAATGTGTTACTTATTGGTGAAATTTACTAAAAAAAATTCAGGATGAAAACTGTTTCTATACCAGATTTTTTAATTCTGGCAGTTAGATATAAACTGTGTAAGAACTGTGTGAACCTCCAGGAGTAGATTTGCGCATACTTGGACTGAAGCATGACACGAGCAGTGACAGATCTTACCGTACAGATGTCTTGGCACGATCATAACACCTGACCTCTTCTGCTACAGGTGTGCTGGCAAACTGTCGCAGTCATGAACAGAAGCTGGAGATAAAGATGACATCTGGAAGCAGCTGAAGCTGTCAGGCTTCATGTCTCCATCCTCCCCTGAGGGAGGACAAGAAGATGAGTGTCACCAGTCATCACTCCTTCAACATCCTGACCATCATCTTTCTCATTCTGTGTACTACAGGTAAGATGTGGGCAGATGGCTTGGTTGGACTTACATACGCAAAGGAGGTTCATTATATACATGCTGTCTGAGTTCTGCAGGTAAAAGCAAACAGAGGCAACAAAAACCCTAAGAAATATCCAAAACAGATTTTTTTTATAGTTTTTTCAACTGTAGGTACATTTGAGCCTGTGAAAGATTAGAAGTTAAACAGTTGTATGGGTTATACTGTAAATGTGCACAAATAATGCACAGATGATATATTAATTTAATTATTTGAATTAACAATGCTCAAAATAATTTGAAAATAAACTTTATTGGTTACAAATTGACAAAAAATTATTTACATTTTCTTTAAATTAAACACAGTAAATATTCAAATTTTATTTGTGTTTGTTTTTGATTCTTCATATAGTTAAAATGTAGTGATTAATATTTTTGTAATGGGAAAACATTAAGTAGGCAAAATAAATGATAAAAACATGGTTCATAACAGATTTCAGTGGCCACAAGAAAGTCGAGTTTCAATTTATATATGAAATTAAATATATATTTCACAAAAATAATACCTTTATTTGATAATATATTCATTTATTAATTTAATTTTTAATTCTAAATCACATTGCACAGTAAATATTACAATTTAATTTTGGTTTGGTTTGATTTAAACATTTATGAAATATACAAACTATTATTTTCACAGTTCTGGATCATATTAAATTATTTGACAATATTTTCATTTATTTAATTAGAAATTCATTTTAATTTATTAATTTGTTAAATGCAAATTAACAAATTGAAAAATGGTTTAAAATGAACAAATTTAAATAGAATTAGAATATTTACTGTGTGATTTAATTGAAAATCATTTCATTCTTATTACAGTTTTAAAAATGTAGAAATACATATTTTTATGGGGAAAATGGGTAATTATATTATATTATATTATATTATATTATATTATATTATATTATATTATATTATATTATATTATATATTATATTATATTACACTACACTTTTTGATAACTTTTTGGATAATATATTAATTTATTAATTTAATTTAAAATTGAATTTAATAAAAGCTTTTAACTATATTATGTCCAAACTGACAATTTTTAGCAAAAATAGATTTTTATTCTATAATATTTATTATAAAATAATAAATATTTATTATATAAATATGTATTATAAAATGCATTGCACAGTAATTATTAGCTTTTTATTTTTTATTAACTTTTATATTAACTTTTACTTTTTATTTTTTAAATTAATTTAATTAGAAATTAGAAATTAAAAAATTACAAACTGAGAGCAAATTGACAGTCATAATTTGTGCAAAAATAATTTAAAATTAACCAATTTAAATAAAATTTGATTATGTACCATGTGATTTAATTAAAAAAAAATATTTAATTCTTATTATAGTTTTAAAAATGTAGTAATTCATATTTTATTCTGAGGAAAACAGGTAAAACATTAAGTAGGAAAAATAAATGATAAAGACATGGTTCAACTTTTTAAAGGTGACCACAACAAAATTTCAATTTGTTTAAAATGAAACTATTTTATTTATCATACTGTAAATATACACAACATTCTATTCTATTATATTCTATTATATTATGTTCCACTTTTGAATAACTTTGTTTGATAATATATTAATTTATTAATTTCATTTTAAGATAATTTAAAACTGGTTTGGTTCATTTAAACATTCATGTCCTTTAAAAATATTATTTTCACAGTTCTGGATCATTTTAAATTATTTTACAATATTTTAATTTATTTAATTTTAAATAAATTTTTACATTTAATTTATTAAAAGCAAGTTGACTAATAATTTGTGCAAAAATGCTGTAAAATGAACAGAAATTTTAGTAAAATTTGAATATAGTGACTTAAAAAAATATACATATTTATTATAGTTTTTAACATGTAGTAATTCATATTTTAATAATGGGGGAAAGGAGTAAACAATTTATAATTCTTATTATAGTTTTAAAATTGTAGTAATTCATATTTTTAGTATGGGGAAAAGGGGTACACGTTAAATAGAACAAAGATGATAAAGACATGGTTCAAGACAGATTTAAAGTGACCACAACCGAGCTGAAACCCATTTGTTTCAATACAAATCAACCCGTGGGACATAAAGATGCCTGTAGATGAAGAAACATCCTCTTATGAGATTTACCGCTCTCATACGGCCTTTCTCTTCCCAGAATCTCTGAGCTGTCCAATTTGTTTCGTCCCTTGTCCATCTGTGTCTGACTGAGCTTTAAATGGAGTCTCACTGTGAGTTCTGCCTCCACTGGGAGACTGAAGCTCCCATAACATTGATCGGGTGTGAGATTGTGTGAGATTACAGGTCATAAAGCTGGATCAAATCGAAAAACCTCTTTAATTATTAAAGACAGGCGTGAGTCATTCTCTCTGCGGCAGAGAATAAAGCCTTGGACAGCAAAGAGAAAATCATCACGAAACAAACAACGATGGAGTCACAAGTCTTTAGATATGCATCATGGTGATTATTACAACAAAACATCAAAATGTGAGAAAATTAAGGTTTTGTTTAGTACGTTTGCGCCACCCATGAACACATCCAAGCTATCTAGGCTGAAATTCTTAGTGAATGAGATTCAAAGCAAGTGCATGTGCTTCTGCAGCAAGAAAAGTAGGCTTTTTTATGTGACGTCTATGAGCGGTTGTGTCTGCTGTTTCTGTTTGAGTTGTTCAGGGTGAATCGTGTCAACATGGGTTAGTCGCTCAGACCTCGCTGTCACTCTCTGTTTTGAATTTAGACATGAATAATGAAGCAGAACTATGACTGTCATCTATTAAAAACAAGCCTTGTAGCATTGCTTTCGTGCATGTGCTTCGAAACGTTATTCCAAGCACGTTTTTATGCACCTTCTGAGAAGTCCACTAAATGTGCTGAGCGTCATTAAATCAGGGTGAACTACAAGTGAGATTCAGTAATTAACTAAAATGCGTCTCTTATTAATTAAAAGACTTGGCTGAAGATCAGCCGTTTGAAATTGAACTGCTAGCTGAACTGCATGCAGCAACTCACGTTAAGCTGTGGCCCTCGTGCAAGCAATGAATGTTCAAGTTCAGCCTGCAACATGTCCCTATGCCATTCATTTATTGTATCATTACTATTGTATCGATGGGAAAAAAGCCCAAAAATAACAAAGAAACCATGAATCTGGCATTTGCAATTCATTTTACTTCTGTATATTATATTATATTATACATTTTTAATAAATACTTTACTTATTTTTAATCATCTTTATTACATATTTTCTATTAATTTTACTTTCACAATATGACTATAATATTATTTCTATTCATTTTACTTCTGTATATTTATATATTTGTAATAAATATCTTTAATTTGACATTATATATTATATTTGCAATTAATTTAACTTCCACAATATCACATTTTTATTATATTATAAGTCATACCACTTATATTATATTATTGTAATGTTACGTAATTACTTATTACATAACAATAATGTGTATTTTCTTATATTATATAAATATAATAAATTATTGTTATATTTTAATAGCAATTCATTTCACTTCTATACTATATTTATTATATAGTATATTATATTATATTTATTATTTTTATGTAATTACTTGTTGCATAAAAATAATGTATATTTTATTATATTATATTAATGAATATCTTTAATGTGACATTGTATCTTAGATTTGCAATTCAATTGACATTTTTTTATATATTATAATAGCAATTCATTTTACTTCTATACTATGATATATGATATGATATGATATGATATTATATTATATTATATTATATTATATGTTCTATTTTATCCGATTCTGTTCTACTGTATTAGAAATGGTGTGCACTGATAAAATTGTTTATAATAAGACATAAGAAAACATTCATTAAGAATGTAAAGACACAATAAGCAGGGTTGCCAGGTTTTCATAGCAAAACCCGCCCAATTGCTATTCAACATGAGCCTTATCTTATTTTGTAGGGTCCCCTTTGTTCCGCGGGGTAAAAACATACACATTTTCAGTAAGGTTCCCTTAGTAAACATCACATTTCAGGGGCTTATCTGGGTCGCTTCAACTCACAGACATGGAAAACAACCTGTGGCAACAGTGTTAAAATAGCCCAATTCCAACTTGTTAACACCGACAATGAGAAAACATTCATAAAGAATGTAAATAGGGTCAAAAAGAGACAAGCTAAGTCCTAACTGTAGTTAATCAGACCGTTTCCGATCTAACATCACACGCTCACTGTCCTGTCTATGATTGTCTTTCCGTGCAGCTCTCTCTGCTCACTTTCGGGTGTGTGAGCCTTACACCGACCACAAAGGGCGCTACCACTTTGGATTCCACTGTCCTCGTCTCGCGGACAACAAGACGTACATGTTCTGCTGTCACCATAACAACACTGCCTTCAAGTACTGCTGCAACGACACCGAGTTTCAAACAGTCATGCAGGTCAACCTGACCACGTCTCCCGATGGCTACGCTCACAAGTGAGTCTCCTGTCTTAAATCTACAAACACAGTGTTGACGCCAGATCATTACACCAGATCATTTCTATCTTGTAATTCAATACAGTCATCCAGGAGTTCATATTGACACTAACAGCCTGGTTGAAACGTCATACAGTATGATTTTGGTTACCAGTGCCAGGTGTATTTCTCAAATATTATTATTGTTCCGCAATAAAATTGTCCAAACAAGTAAGGGGTTATGGACACTGTAAGTAGTATATTATATGGCTGATCATGTGATCTTAACATAGTACTATAAATAACACTTCATTTAAAAAAAGCCAACATAATTTGATGGTTCAGGTATGCTTTAGCATTACTATTACTTACTTACTATATATACGAACGTACAAAAAGATGATTATATTTGTAGTTATTACGTATTATATATTATGTGTCCAGCTACTTAGATAGCAGTTATCTTTTCTTTTTTTAATGGAATAAGTTCTCGTAGTACTCATTTTTTTTTCTATGTCTTTTTAATCATGTTATATATGCATATAATATATTATAATCATGCATAATATATGAGAAAAGCCAGACACTTTGTTTTTGTTCCTCATAAATCCATTTATGCAGCAGTATGTCACTAGTTTGAGAACATATTTTTAAATATATTATTAGTATTAGTATTATTTATTTATTTATTTATTTTATAAAACAATAATTCATAATACTCACAATTCAATAAATCACAATGGCTTAATTAAATTAATTTTTAATTTTTTCCAAATACTAATATATTAATACGGCTCGATAATAAAAGTTTTTACATATTATATTATAGTATATTTATTATGTATATATAAATACACACAGCTAGACATGAAGAAAAAAATATATATATACACATTGTATATATTTAAGTCAGATTATATATAAATATATTTATATTTAAATAGAACACATTTGCCTTAAATATATACATGCATCTGTGTATTTATTTATATATACATAATAAATATACAGAGTACACGCTAATAATCATTTGACAGCCCTAATTAATAATTAAAATATTTTCATATACATATTTTGTTTAAATACTATTACTTTTTTCCTTTTAATATCTCTTTCTCTTTTCGTTTTAATGTTTTATATGTAAAAGTATAATATATGTATATATTACATATAATACAATGAATTTATAAATTATTATATTATACTATATTATATTATACCATGTTTTAATATAAAATATAATCTATATTTTTTAATAAAAAAAATAATTCAAAATTTAATTGACCAAATATAATCAATAACATATTAAATCTAAAATTTATAATACACTTTGATTAATCAAAATTTAAATTAGTATTATTATAATATAAATCATATTTGAATATTTAAAATATTTTGTTTAAATATAAAAAAAGATTTTTAGATAGATAGATAGATAGATAGATAAAAAGGTAAATACATTGTCATTTTCTATAAATAAAATTTAATTCATTTATTTATTTTTGTATATTTGTGGCAAATAATGTAGTTCATTTATCTGTTTTCATGGCTCCAGAGCACCATCGATTTCAGAAATACTGCATAAATGAATAAATGGACATGAAATATTAATTTGCGTTTAAATTATGAAGTGATATAAAAGAGATTAAAAATAGAGCCACTGTAGGAAACCATTGCATGAGTGTCATTGTACATAATTCACATCAGAATGATGCTCATGACCAATCAGAATCAAGTATTCCAAAGTTCTGTGATAATATTGGTTAATATTTTCTATCAACAGAAAATCATTTCACAGCCAACGTTGTTTTTTTTGCCCAGAGGTCACACCTGTTTTGTTTACTTTTTAACGCTATGAAATGCCCCTCATCAAATATTAACTGAAAATACTAACTGCTCCCAGATCAGGCTAACAGTCTCACACTGTCCCTCTGCGACGGTCTCATGACAGCTAATGATGCTGAAATGTCTGTGGCTGTGGTGCGCCGCTGCGCTTTCAGGCAGGCTGGAAGTTACCGAAAGGCCGGCTGTCCTGGTGGGAAGCCATTTCATTCTCATCTGTGGTCAGCAGGATGTAGCCAGTGATATTTACTGATGGCCTGAGGTTAAATCACCCTCAGAAGCAACCAAGAGGATAGCATGGTTCGGCGCTTTGGTATATAAAGGCATATCTGCTGCAGATTTGAGTTTTTAGTCCAGGTTAGAATGAAATAATGCCACAGCGAACGTCTGTGATTATGGCCGAGAATCACACAATTTGTTAATATTGTTACAGTTTGTCAGCTGCAAAAAGTTATCTGTGTGAATAATATTTGAAATATCAAAATGTAGTGTAAAGCTAGTATAAATAAAAAAAAGAATGAATGAATAAAAAAATTCATTCATTCAAAAGCATCATTCTGATGTGAGTTATGTATAATGACGCCCATGCAATGGTTTCCTATATAGCGGTTTAATTTTAATCTGCTTATATCATCTCATGATTTAAACTCAAATTAATATTTCATGTCCATTTTTTAATGCAGTATTTCTGAAATATCTGGTGCTCTGGAGCCACGGAAATGGATAAATAAACTGCATTAGTTGCCACAAAGATTAAGAATAAATAAATAAACACAAACAAATACATAAATAAATGTTAAATACATTTTATTTGTCAAATCTATAATATTTAATATTCTTCTTATATGTAAACAAAATATTTTAAAAAAGATTTAAATATTTATTTTATGATAAATATTAGTTTAAAACATGATTCATCAAAGTGTAGTATGAATTCTAGATTTAACAGGTTAATAATTATATTTTGGCAATGACAATTTAAATGTAGTCTTTTTTCAGTTAAAATATATAATTTAGGTAATTAATTACATAAATTAAATTCAAATTGGATAATTACAGGAAACAGGTAATAGTATTTCATATATTATATTATTTTAATATAATATATTATTTTAAATATTAATTTAATTAAGCTATTATGATTTATTAAATTGTGAATATTATGAATTATAGGTTGTTTTATATTTATTAATATTAATATTAATATTAATAACATCAACAACAACATTTTAAACTGGTGACATTCTACTGGTATAATTGATTTATGAGGTTGTGTGTGTGTGTTTGAAGTTTTAATTTGTATATTATCAGAAATATTAGCTAAATTATTTTACACAAATTGTGACAAAATGACCTGCACTGTTTGCCACAGAAAAAAAAAAATACAACATTTAAATAAAATTTCTTTGTTATATAGACATTATTATTATTATTATTATTATTATTATTATTATTATATATTATTATAATAATTATAAACATTTTTGTCAAACATTTTGCATCATATGAAAGAAGCCGGTCACCTATGATGTTCCTCATAAAAACAATTTTGGCAGTAGAATTATTATTGATTTATTTAATTTTTTAATTATCATTTTTTTTTTATTTAGCATATAATTATTATTATTATTATTATTATTATTATAAAATAACAAAAAATATAATAAACTAAATATAAAATATATAAACTAGAAAACAATAAATCATAATGGCTTACTTTAATGTTATACTTAATATAATAATAATAATAATAATAATAATAATAATAATAATAATGAAGCATTTGAATATTTTCTGAAAAGATTGTTTAAATACTGTTACTTTTTTTTTTTTTTTTTTTTTTTTTTTTTTACTTATTTTACTTTCTTACCCTATAATATAGAGTAAGAAACTATTTATATATATATACAGTATATATATGTATGTATATATATGTAGCAAACATTTTGAGACAAAGCCAGTTGCTTTACAACAAACTTTGTGACCCACTTTGCTTTTTGTCCTCATAAATCTATTTTGGCAGTAGTATGTCACCAGATATTTCTGGAAAATTCCTAGATAAACATCTGAATAAATTTTCTGCTTAATCAAAGTTGACTTTCCTTTACCCAGATCTCTTTGATATTTTTCACATCACATAAAAAAGTGATAATCCTTTCATCACATGTATTACATTGCAATTTGTTTAAAACTAGTCAGTAATTCTGCTTCATGTACTCGCCAAATCCAGTTTCACTCCCATTCCACGAGTGTTCATGTTGGAATCTGATATCACACACACAGCATCTGTTCCCCTTTGCCTCTTTGTCTCTAATAACACGATACGTTATCAAGTCCTCAATATTGTCCCTGTCAGTTGTGGCCTTGTCAGACAGCACAAGGCCTGTGCTTCATCAAAAAAGTGAAAGTTTTGCAGTTTTCTTTCAGGCCGGGCAGGGATTTATACTCAGAAGAAACTGTAAAATGGTTTATTAACACTAAACGCCTCATATAATGCTAATGAAGTTTGAATTTATTGAGGTACTTAAACTTTTATAAAACCACTAGAGCTGCTAAAGACTTTCCATCCACTTTGCAAGGTTTTTTGATACTGCTTATCGTAAAAGAAACATTTGTTTATGGCCACATAAAATGTTAAGTGCATCTAATTTTTCTGTTTTCTCTGTCGCAGTAATTACTCTGCATTAATCGGCGTGTGGATCTACGGGTTCTTCGTCATGGTGCTGCTAGCACTTGATTTTCTGTACTACTCGGCCATGAACTATGAGGTGTGCCGAGTTTATCTGGAGAAGTGCGGGTTGGGCGGTCGCTGGCTGAAACAGGCCCGCGGTCAGTGGCACGGCGACGGACAGGAGGACAGGGACGGACGGCCCGCTCAGCCCGCGGCCCCGTCAGAACCTCAAGAGCAACATCATGAACACAGCTGCAGTCAGATCAGACACAGCCTGACGGGAGACATACAGAGCCCAGCACAGACCGCACACAATACCACAACAGCCTGGTGAGTGAAACTATAATGTATGAAACACACTGCATCTTAACAGAACAGTTCCAGGTTCACTACAAATTAAGCTCATTTTGAGGAAACAATCTGGGCTACAATAGCTGGGTTTCCAACTGAAGTTGTGAATATCGCATACATTTGCAAATAAGGCATTGTTTTCATCACAGTCAAAAAGAACAAAATTGACACGTCCTGATAAACGGCACAAAATATCATGAAGGAAAAGTAGGAGACGCCACTGAATATAATCATTTTCATATATAACAAATTACTTGCGCTTCAGAGCGAGCAGACGAAACACAATAAATGCGAGACAGTTCTGGAGGCAATTACACAGAAATACTTTGATGACAGACTTTGCTCAGGTTTTACATAACGACCATAACAACATTTCAGATGCTGTGCAACGAGATCGGTCTGCTGGTTAGTCAGGTTAACCTGTCGCGTCGTGCAAAGTAGCATCAGTGAGCGTTTGAACCTTCTGTAATAGTTGCATATGAGTTCCTCAGTTGTCCTCAGTGTGAAAAGATGGATCACAAAATCACAAGTCATT
The DNA here is from genome assembly GCF_022985175.1 of Labeo rohita. Classification (NCBI taxonomy): domain Eukaryota; kingdom Metazoa; phylum Chordata; class Actinopteri; order Cypriniformes; family Cyprinidae; genus Labeo; species Labeo rohita. Next base: position 24,240,238 of record NC_066893.1, read on the forward strand.
GTAGGAGAGGGTTCAAATACACAAAAATGCTTTCTTTACAGAACACAAAGGACAAGTCAAAATTATTATAGTGGATTGAGGTTAACTTGTTCTGAACCTGCAATATTTTTAAGCACATACACTTTTATAATCCTCACAAACTTCACAATCCATGTAAACTAAACCCTGTGTCCTCAACACACACACACACACACACAGTAGAGGAGTTTACTCACACTGACGGGTGTATATCCTCTCAAGGGAGGCAGTGCGGTTACACATAATTGGCCATGAACCAGATGCATCATCATCATCCCGAGCTGCAGATCCAACGCTTTAAAAATACCTTTTTTCTACACAAACACCAGATCCTTTTGCTAGCAGAACTAGGTCACAATCAAGAATCATTTTTCTGTTGCTAGACTGCTGTCCTTGATTCTGACATATACAGGTCAAAAATGTTAAAAGTAAACAAAACTTCACTACAAACTCTTAAAATATATATATAATAAAGAGCTTCTTTGGCTGAGGAAATTTCAGGTCGCATGGTTTTGTCTAGATTCTATGAGTGTGATTTTTACACAGTTGTTTTCAACTAACATTCTTATATTTATCATCATTTACTGTATTACTTCAATAATATTTGCTGTTTAACAATTAACAATACCTCAGACGCTGCTACTAAGTGAGTCAAAGTTTCTGTGATTGTACAAACATCATGAATATTTAATGAGGTGAGCACAGAGGTGGTGGATGATTGGTTGTCTGTTGCTAAGCAACCATCATTCTATTGCTTTCTATCATTTTAAAATGACAGTTACAATACAATACTCAGGTTTAAACCAGCTTTCAATTTTATTTATGGTTAGGAAACATTTTACACTGCCAAAAAATGCTGTTTTGCTTCATATTTTTGTCTCGATTTCAGTACAGATATCAAATCATTAAATCATTGGTTGTTTGGTTTTCTGTTTATGTGGTTGTGCAGGGTGGCCCCGCCCACAGTGAAATCTCATTGGTCAATAACTCAGTCCATATAGATGTGCTGTCATCAGATATGATCTGAATGCCTGAGATTCAGTTTTGTCAGGATTTTTGCTTTCGGTGGATGAAAAAAATATACTTCTTGTATTTTTGTCGTTTTCCAGTTTAAGTATCGAAACATTCACAACAATAATCAAAATTAAGTACACTGTAAAAAAAAAAAAAAAAAAAAAAAAAAAAACAGTTCGTGCTGCCTTAAATTTTTAAGTTTAGTCAACATTAAATGTTAAGTTGTACTACATGAAAACGTGGATATTTGAGTTGGGTTAACTTAACATTTTAAGGCAGAACAAACACTTTTTTTAAGTTGAAACATCTTTTTTAAGTTGTTTTTTTTTTACAGTGTGTTTATACTTAAAACAAGAAAAAATATTTGCCAGTAGGATCAGGAAATTAACAAATCAAGGGAAAACAATATTTTTTTTTCTTATTTAGGCATAAACTTGCTTAATTTCAATTTATTTTTTAGAAAACAAGGCTTAATATCTTAAGTCATTTTGCTTCTAAATGTATAATATTTAAATATTTGTACTGGAAATCAAGAGAAAATACTTAGAAGGAACATTTTTTTTTTGCAGTGTAGGGACATAAGGAGTCCACTGACTTTGATTATATATGGACAAAATTAGTTCAAACATTTTTCCGAATATCATCTTTTGTGCTCCACAGAAAGGGTTGAAATGAATAAATGATGGCAGGCTTTTCATTTTTGGGTGAACTATCACTTTAAACATAGTTTGACAGGTCTTTTAGTGTCTCTTGAACATCCGACAAGTATTTGATCGCATGAACCTCGCTAACTCTGTGAACTCCAGCGACTCGCCCGTGGGTGTGCTGTCTGAGGAGGAACGCATACAGACACAAACTATTCTCTTACAGTGCACCAGTGTGTCAGCGAGACGCTGCAGCCGTGTTAGTCTGAGTGAATACCCATCTAATTAAGCCTGTCGTTTGTGCTGAACCCTCTCATTAACAATCACAGGAGTCCCTGAAAGCTTCAGCCTCCGAGCGGAGACTTTGAAACTCTGCTGCGAGACAGATAAATGAGATGAGTATGACACTGAGATTTTATGCGTTAGCTTTCAAGCAGACACGACTCCAAAAAGCTTCAAGCGATAATTCACGTCTTTATGTAAATCTGAGTTTAACCAATTATGACTTCTGACACACTACAAAATGTCGTTGGTCGTGTGGTTTCTATTAAGTGGTTGTGCTGGGTGGCCCCGCCCACTGTGAAATCTCATTTGTTAAAAACTCTGTCCATTTAGATGGGCATGCCTCTGGTATGCTCTGATTGGCTGAGATTTTACTGGTTTGTGCAGCATATTATTTCCCATTGGGGACAGAATGAAACTCTTGACTCTTGGGAAAAAAAATAAAAAAAAAAAGTCTTTTTTTTTTTTAAATAATAATAAAAAAAATGTTTTATAATATATGTGATTTAATAGTAGTAGTAGTAGTAATAATAATAATAATAATAATAATAATAATAATACTCACACGTAATAATAATATTAATACTTATTAATATTATTATTATATTATTATTATTATTCCATAAACACACAAAATATAGTTCTTTATAGATAGATATATAGATATTAACAATATTTAGTAATAACAATAATCATCCTAAGTATTATAGTATGTTTCTAAAAGCGTATATATATATATAAAATATAGTTAATATAGTTAATATAGTGATATATCACTATGTAGGGTTCTATAATAATACTTATGAGTATTATTATTCTAAAATATTAACTATATTATATATAATAAAAATAATATACAATATAATAATATAATATAAATTGTATATAATAAAAATGAATGTTCATAAAACTTAGAAAAACAGATTATATAATAATACTCATGATTACTATTATTATTATTATTATTATTATTATTAGTATTACTACTTTATGTGAGTATTATTATTACTGCTACTACTACTACTACTACTACTAAATCACATATATAATAAATAACTTTAAGAATAATATTTTTTCCATAAATTATTATTATTATTATTATTATTATTGTGTATATATAAAAACATGTATAAATTGACTTATTATTATTATTATTATTATTATTATGTGTGTGAGTATTATTATTATTACTACAACAACAACAACAACAACAACAACTACTACTACTACTACTACTACTACTACTACTACTACTACTACTACTACTACTAAATCACACATATAATAAATCATTATAAGAATATAATTACTGTTATTTTTAATATCTATAAAATTATTTTTATTAATATTATTGTTATTATTGTGTGAGCATTATGATTATTACTACTACTACTACTACTACTACTACTACTACTACTACTACTACTACTAAATTACATATATAATAAATCATTGTAAGAATAATTAAACTCTCCTCCTCACCATGCATTAGGACCATATAGAAACTCATCCTTTTCCATTCAGATTTGTAACATCTTTAGTTGACTGTAATTCTTAATTATTGTCCTAATTATGGCAATTGGGATTTTCAATGCTTTAGCCCCTTTCTTACAGTCACTTTCTATTTTGTGAAGCTCAACAGTCTTGTTCTGCACATCAGAACTATATTATCTGGTTTTATTCCTTGTGATGGATAATTAAGAGAATTTGGCCTTTGTGCTCCTAACATTTATAATTCTGTGAAACAGGAAGTTATGGCTGGACAATATCATACTCCTAGTCATTCTAGTGTACTAAATAAGTGCAAATATAAATGAGAATATACTTCAGAGATATTTTACTCATTATAATTTCTAAGGGTGCCAATAATTGTGTCCACCAGGCATTGGAGAAAAACATTTATTTCATAACATAAGTTTCCCCTCACTTTTAATTGTTTTACTTCAATGAAAGGTTAGCATTTTGTGAATTATTTGAATGTAAGATCAAAAAGATAAACAAAGCCCATTTTTTTTTAATAGCCGTCTTTGCTCATATTTACCAAGGGTGCCAATATTAGTGGAGGGCACTGTATATATATATATATTTTTTTTTTTCTGCAGTCTATACTAAATTAGTTCTTTAGTGGCACTGAAGAAACACAGCATGTTATTGTACTAGCTGAAGACATGAATAGCCTTTCATAAGAGGGCTCAAGTTGGATGGTCGAGATCTTTTAAGCTCCTTCCCCAAGAACATTGTGGGAATTTACTGAATTGAGCCCAGCTCAGAGGGAAACATCTGTTAGAGAGAAGAGAAAAAAAAAAAAGAAAAGAAAGAAAAAGACAACCACAAATGGAGGTCCCTGACCAAAATAGAACTAAGCGAATTCAATTACTGCCTACGGTCTATTCATAAAGCCATTTATATGGGTCAGATCACTCTTTGCCCATTTACTGTGTTTTTATTTGAGGACTACGTGCCGTTCCCCTCCTGCTGGCATGAGAAAACACTGCCAGGGTCTTTAAATGGCATCGGATTCTTATATTGTGTGATCTAGAGAAGGGCAGAAGCCCAGGGGAATGATGGGGGAAGATCTTGTGTGTTTGCTCTGCAACATCTGGTTTGACTGACGTGTCATGCATGGGAATCAGCTTTAAAAGCCTATAAACAGGACACATTTTATTAAGAGCCATATTTCAGTGCCCCCTTAAGACACACTGAGCTTCTCTGATGGTTTATGCGATTAGATTCTGGTTGCTCAGCATGTCAGATTGATGTTTTTTTGGACACTGTCAAGCACAAGTGAAAACATCTATTGCTAGGCTATTCATTATTGCTTTTAGGACATTGCTGAATTCTCTTCTGAATCTCTAGATGGCACACGTGGGATTACAGGTTTTTTTTTGCCTTCTCAGTTTTTGCTTCTCAGATGTTCCTCCTGACAAAAAAAAAGTCTCTATTTGTTCTCATTTTAAATGTATCGCTGTCAATGTGATACAGATGTAATGAAATTCAAAAAAGTCATTCAAGTAGGGTTGGGAGCCAAGACAATAAAAAAAAAATACAGAACCAATTTTCAAGGCATTTGTTTCCATTAACATTCTCACACATGTATTATTTTGCGTTCTTAAAATACTCTGAACATGTTCAATATTCAATATTGTACCCAAACATACAGTGTGATCAGTCAAGTCCAATTTCCTAGTTAATGATTCTTGAGTCGTTCCATTTTATCAAATTACAAACATGCAGTGTGACCAGTGATTTACGATTCCTATGAAAATTATTCTTGTGAGTCATTTCTTTATAGCAAATCACAAATATACAGCACAACCAGTGAAGTCCAATTCCCGTGAGAAAGACTCTCATGAATCAGTACTTTTTAGCAAATCACAACTATCCAGCTCAACCAGTGAAGTCAGATGCATGTTAGAATCACTCTTATGAGTCATTTCTTTATAGCGAATCACAAATATACAGCATGACCAGTGAACTCCAATTCCTGTGAGAATGACTCTTATGAGTCATTTCTTTATGGCGTATCACAAATATACAGTGTGAACACTGAAGATAAATTTCCGACAAAATGACTCTCATGAATCTGTACTTTTTACCAAATAACATACAGCTCAACCAGTGAAGTCTGATTCACTTGAGAATGACTCTTATGAGTCAATTCTTTATAGTGAATCACAAATATACAGTGTGACCAGTGAAGTTAAATTCCCAACAGAATGACTCTCTTATGAATCAATACTTTTTTAGTGAATCACAAACATACGGCACAACCAGTAAAGTCTGATTCATGTGAGAATGACTCTTATGAGTCATTTCTTTATAGTAAATCACAAATATACAGTGTGACCAGTGAAGTTAAATTCCCAGCAGAATGACTCTCTTATGAATCAGTACTTTTTTTAGTGAATCACAAGCATACAGCACAACCAGTAAGTCTGATTCACGTGAGAATGACTCTTATGAGTAATTTCTTAATAGTAAATCACAAATATACAGTGTGACCAGTAAAGTCAAATCCTCCCTATAATCTGACATTTTTCAGCAAAACATACAGTGCAACCAGTAAAGTCAGATTCCTGAGACAATAACTTTTATTTATCTGTTCTTTTTAGTGAACCACAAACACACAGTGCAACAAGTGAAGTCTGATTCCAGAGAGAATGACTCTTACGAATCTTTTTTTTTAAAACAGTGAATCATAAACAAACAGTGTGCCCAGTGAAGTCTATTACTCCTTATGAGCCGGCACTTTTTTAGCAAAACATAGTGCAACTAAGTCAGATTCTGGAGAGAATGACTCGTATGAGTCTGTTCTTTTTAATGAATCACAAATATACAGCACGGCCAGTCCAGTCCGATTCTTGTGCTGATGACTTTTGTGAGCTGATTCTTCTTAGCGAATCAGTGATGCAGGTCTGATTCTGTCACTAATGATTTTTATGACTTGGTTCTTTTTAGTAAATCAGAAACACTTATTACTCAGTTGAAGCAGTTTCTCAAATAATCTGACTCACTGAACTGCACTTCATTGGTCCAGACTGATACAGTGTTATACAGTATGTTGTGCTTAAGGTTTGAGACCTCTAAATAATTTGTTCACATGATGTATAATAATGTTTTGTTAAAGATATACATTATATCAGTGGTAATGTACACTGTACATTGCATTATCAATTGTTAAGGAACTGAAATTGTTAAATGCATTACAATTCCCAAACGTATTTTGAAGAGGCACTGATGTGTCTGGCTGTATGGAAATGGTAGTTCTGAGTTAATGTTGTGCTAATGTTAGCATTGGCTAACCTCTCAGCCTCCTGCTGCTCTGAGACTGATCTCCCAGCATGCACTGTGCCCCGGTTCGGTCAGGGGTACATATGTCTGCTTCACACCAGAGACATGGCCTGGATTCAGAGCAGGATCTCAGAGGCAGCACATGGTGTATTATTAGAGAAGGTCTGCCAACTCACTGTCTCTCCCTCTCTTGTACTGTGGGCAGATTTCTGTAAGAGCACACAGTGAAACCTGCACTTGTCATGTCCACTCTTGAGTGCTTGTGCTCCAAGAGCCTTACCAAACACAGGCCAGAGAATGTGACATTTCTGCTGTCCACCTCTTCAGATACACACACACACACACACGGTTGCTAAGTTTTGCCAGTTACATAAATAGACCATGCTTCCGCACATATTGCACTAAAAATGCTTTTATAAATTGAATTCACTTTTTTCCTTTTAGCAGATGCCTTTTGTTCCAGTGTTTTGCTAAACAATTCCTTATACTCCTTTTTTCACAACAGAGACTGACCAAATGTAAGGACCAACTGTTGGAGTCCCCCGGTGAGGAAGTGCATTATGGGAAACGTACTACATGCCCCTGCCACATGGACCTACATGTCACAGGAGCCCGTTTGCCCCAAGTCTCTCGATGTGGTCCAAAATCTCACAGAGCACAACCTTCAACCCCTCGACTAACCCAGAACCTCAAGTCTGAACCCACTGGAAATGGTCCAGTGGTGGAACGAGAGATTCTGAAGAACGGCTGTGCCGAGGTTCGTGAAACTCCGGAACCAGACTTCGGACTGAACTGGACTTCGATGGACACAGAACTCACCCAGGACGTCTTTGGAGGACCTATGTAGCCGTTTCTGCACCATTTTGTGAGCTCTTTTGGATTAAACTCTCTGTGACTGTGCGGTGTTGGTTTATTTATTTGTAGTCAGGGAAAACGTTGAGTGATGAATGAAGACCTCAAACATCATTTAAAAGATCCAAGCAACACTCTCATGACTCAGTACTAGAAGTTAAATGACCTTTTTGCAGTAAATATCAAAACTCACATGTCATGATTGGTTTTGCAGTGAAGATGTGAAATGAAATATTACGGTGAATGTCTGTTTTTGACTACTGTTGTGATTTGACATATTCTCATCTGTAAGGATCAGTGAGGTAGCAAATTGTGTTAAATTGCATTTTTTATTCCCATCATAGAGTTCATTGTGTATGTCTGTCACGTTGTTTCTGAGGCCTCTGAAGAGGTTTTGTTCAGCGGTACGCACTCTATTATTGATATTGATCGGTTGAGTTCATTTAGACTTTAGTTTCTGAGTGAAATGGCAAAATAAAAACATGATTATACACTCCTTTGAAGATGACAAAGCAGACAGTCACACACTTACAGAAAGGACAGCAAAACGGAAACTTTTTAAAATGACCTTTGTTTACCTTGGTTTTGTAAGGCATTACCCAGCTAACAAGAATACGTTCTAAGAATGTTTTGCTAATGTTATTAAGCGTTACTTCTGCATGTTCGTTGAACATTCAAAATTTTTTTGCTATGTGAACATTAAGAGAGTAATCACACAGAACACGTCTAGAAACGCGAGACATAGTGCTCAGGAATGGTTTTTTAAAAAACACAGTGCAGGATGCCTCCTCCACCATGTTGCCATCAAATAAAACAGTTGCCATGCCAACTTGATACAAAAGCTAAACAAAAGCTTGCAGTGCTTGCTCCACCTCCAGGGTCTTCTGATTGGTCCACTGTTTTGGACCTGACATTCATGAGCGCTGCATGTAAAAATTCTTTTAGCTTGAAACAGTGTCTTAAAAACGTGGTATTTGTGCGAGACACTGCAATAGAGTGCAATGTTCATACATATCCGTGGGCTCTGTGCACTGAATTTGCTATAGGACTGTATTTGTATAGACGTGTTAGGGGAACGCTACTTTTGGATGTTCTTTGCAACGTTCTGAAATGTGTAGTAACATAAAAAACTGGACAAAGCGTCTTACAAACGCGCCGCTCATGTGCGAGACGCTGCAAAAGATGCAAGTACAATACTCATACACAACTGTCTAATACATTTACACAGAAAAACAATGGAAAATAGTGAATTGGAATGGAAAAACACGTTCTGTGTGAATGGCCCTTTAAGGGAACATTCCATTTTATAATTTTCCAAACATTATGGGAACGTTATTTTTAAATGTTCTCTGAACATTCTGAAACTTGTAGTAACATTTTTTAAAAATTATACGGCGTCTTAAAAATGCACCTCTCATGTACGAGATGCTGCAAAAGACACAAGTGCAACACCTATACACGTCTGTCTAACGTGTTTACATAGAAAAACTATGAAAAGTAGCCTGCAGGAATGGAAAAATGTGTTCTTTGTGAACGGCCCCTTAATGAAACATTCCATTTTATAATTTTCCAAACATTATGGGCACGTTACTTTTGAATGATCTCTGAATGTTCTGAAACATTTTTAAAACATTTTTAAAAAATGCGTCATTTAAAAAAAATGATATGGTGTCTTAAAAATGTGTCGCTCATGTGCGAGATGCTGCAAAAGAAGTGAGTGCAATGATCATATGTCCATCTAACATCTAACATTTTACATAAAAAAAAACAATGGAAAGTAGCGCATTGGAACGGAAAAACGCATTCTTAGTAAAAGGCCCTTTAAGGGAACATTCCATTTTATAATTTTCCAAACATTATGGAATCATTACTTTTAAATGTTCTCTGAACATTTTGAAACATATAGTAACATTTAAAAACGTGACACGGCATCTTAAAAACGCATCCCTTATGTGCAAGACACTGCAAAAGATGCGAGTGCAATGGTTACACATGTCTGTCTAGCGCGTTTACATAGAAAAACAATTGAAAGTAGCACATTGGAATGGAAAAACACATTCTGTGTGAACAGCCCCTTAAGGGACCACTCCATTTTATAATTTTCCAAACATTATGGGAACGTTACTTTTCTCTGAATGTTCTGAAACATGTAGTAACATTTAAAAAAAGATGAACATTTAACTTGAACAATTCAGAAATGAAAAATTTCATGAACAAAGTATAAGTAATGTTTTTGCATTTCATATTGTTTTGAGAACATTATTAAAGATCAAATAACTCTAAACAAATATTCTATTATTATTATTACGGGAAGAACATTCGTTCATAATTTAAGAGAACCTTGCCAGAACATTAGCCAAAGTTCTGAAAACGTTCACTGTTAGCTGGGAATGAGCTTCTCATGACTGTTGAAATATCAAGCTAAACTTGATATAGCCAAGTAGAGCATGTTCCTTCATCAACATCCTCGCTTTGTTCTGGAAGAACATTACTGTCAGCCAATCAAAATTTCAGATTTTAAGTATTTTATTTATATCAACCAATCATTTCTCTCTGATTTTAGAATTTGGTCAATGATTGTTTAATATAAATGTTCCAAGAGCAACAAGAGGCATCTACTCTTCTAATTTCCAGATGTCATCAAAAACAAAACAAAATTTTAGACACAGGCGTGTTCAAGAGCAACATAAACTTACTTCACATGCACTGATCAGCAAGCTGAAGTCTATAAAACAAGCTCTTCAGTCTTGGATTCTGCACCAAAGCAATAAGTTTAGAATATGTCTGCTGGTTGGAGTCCACAGATCAGTTTTTGGCAGACAGCAGCCCAATTACACTCGTACAGCAGAACAGCGCCATCGTGGCTGCGGCTTCACCATCTTTGGACTGAAGTAATTGGTGGTTCAGAAACGAGCTCAAGGTGAATGTGATCAGATGAGATTACGAGAAGGAGACGTGATCTCTGATTTCAGCAGGTGTGAGTTTAATTATGGTGTCAGTTGGCAGGAGGATCGCCTGTGATTCATCATCTATTTTGGAGAATATGGAAACTCTGCTGAAGATGTTTGGGCATTGCTAGGCCTGCATGAAATCACTGCCCACAGATTTCTGCAAAATCCACTCATTATTTACAAAGCTTGCACCCTGGTGTGTTTGTTTACTTAAAATGTTAGTTCAGCTCAGTTTGACATACTTTCTAAAATTAAAACCATTTCAAAAAATTCTCTTTTTTTTTTTTTGTTTGGCCACAATTAACAAAAATGAACGACAAAAAAAAAAAAAAAAAAAAAAAAAAAAAAAAAAATAAATATGCATATTCTGTGTGGGCCTAAGCATTGCTAAAATATTCAGGTCATATTTCACCTCTAAAATCAAAAGGAATAAATAAGAAACCATATTTTAAATGAAGAAAATGAGGGACATTGCTAACACATTGTAACTTCAAATTACTGTCATTAATTAGTACATTTTACTTTTGAGATTTTTGTCATAAGTATAATATATTATTATATAAAAAGATTCTAATTACAACACATTATTTTTTACTTTATTACAGCAAAAAATACTAATTAAAATTTAAAATTAGCATGAAAAATAATAAACAGCACAATGTTTATTGTTTATATTTAAATTAAAAATATTAAAAATTAATAACTTATTTTTAGCATTATTGGTAAGAGGAAATTTGCTTATCATGAACATTAATTGTACAAAATATTACAAATCTAAATCGTGTTAAATAAGCTTTAAGCAAAATACAGTTTCTTATTTTCCTTTTGATTTTATTTGACATTTTGCGAAATTCACCCATGCTACATAACTATGACTAGGATCCAGGAGAAGTGTTTTGAGATTTTAAGTGCCACATAAAGAGTGCACTAATGGTGATATTTTCTGATTGCTAGTCATACTAAATCATTTGACTGAACTTGTATCAGGGATTGGCGTGCAACGGGTGGCTTTTAAACAACCTGTTGCCACCTCAAAGAGTCATTCCTCGACCTTTAATCAACATCATGGTCCAGGAAACTAGGAAAGTCATCATTCTCGTAATTGGATTCTCACCACTATGGAAGCTTGAATTGAAAGCCAAGATTTGCTGTAAGTGATTGCAACTCTCAAGTCACCACTGGAAAGCCGTTTCACGTACCATAAATTACAGTGTTTACCTAAAAAGTCCAATGTCGCGCTCCTCCACATCAGCAGTTGCCTTACTGTCAATCTTCACCTGTTCGTACGGCTTTGTGGCTTTTACCTCGCAACAGGTGGTCTGGTAAAACACACACGAACACAACTTTCGTCATTGTTTCACAAGTGGGTACTATGTACAAAGTAGCATTATGTTATACTTTGTCAAATTTGTACAACACCTTGGAAAAATAAACTTTTAGAAAGTTACAATTTTTGTTTGCGTTGTCCTTACCAGTTTTGAAGCATTATCACCAGTGACTCAGACGTCTTTCTTGCTCTAGGCGTGAGATGATGAGACATCAGCAGGGGGTTTCGTTCGCACATTGCTGGCGTCTGTATTCATTTAAACCATTCGTCGCCTTCAGTAACCCCCTCATCAACCCCAGAAATCGTCCCACCGCTGAAGGTCATTAGATGGTTCGAAGTGGACGCATAGGGCGAACTGGACGGATGGATATTTGTGTCTCACAGGCTCATCCACCCAAATAATCAGAGAGCTGTACAGCTCTAGACGGGGTGTCATCTGGTCGCTTGGGGTCATTACGTAGGCTGCTTCTGAAGTTAATAATGTGAGAATTTCCAGACATTCTGTCTGTCTGTCTGTCCAAGCCACCTACACATCTCTATTGCAATCTGCTTTCTTACCATCCTCAGTCCTACAGATTTCATTCATTTTTATGACACTAACACCCACGGCAAGGGATAAGAAAGGCTGAAAAATTGCGGTTATGAATATAAACGAATAACAAACAGGCGTTAGGATGAAAAATGTCAGCTTCATACGTTTTCTGCTCGGTAACAGCAATGGTAAAAAGTCACCCAAGGGCAATTCACCATTAAAACGCCATCAGAGCACCCATCCACCCGCACCTCGAATCCCGGCCCATTCGCTGAGAGGAGACTCTTTTAAACCACCCATAATGCTTTTGCCATTTAGATTAAATGGAAGTCATTCACCGTATCCAATTTGAAAGAACACACATTAAGGAAATTAAATTAAGGAGGTGGATGGTGGGTACTCTCAGTGAGAGATGCCCTTTACTGTTGACATCAAGAATATGAGCTTCTCCGAAGTTTAGAAATAATGTTTTTGTAGTGTTCACTTCTCTGACTAATATTATCAATACTTAACAATGTATTTACGACTTCAGCAAAGTTTTTTATAGATTGCGAGCTATGGAAAAGTACGTTTCACCTCAGGATTTCCAAACAAATTGTTCACAAGCGATTTTATTAATGTATTCTTGCGACTGCAGGAGAGTTTATAAGTTTCAGTAAGATGTACTGCATCTTTCAACATACCGTATGATGTTCATTCATGTTTTTCTTTAATAGTAAAGAGGAAGAGAGATCTTTCATGCGCGCTTCTGACTACGTGCCGCTACCGCTTGAAATGAAGTATCAACAGCGATCTGCCACACGACACTGAAGAGCGTCAAAACGTCATTACTGTTTAAACAGCATTTAATATAAAATGTATTAGTTTTATAGCCTTAGACTAAGTTTTAAAATAAAATAAATAAATGAATAAATAAATTAGTTTTTGGCACATAAGCGTTTCTCCGCACACACTCGCATATAAATCCAGTATTAAAGAAAAACTTACATCATTTCAGAGCTGCAGTATGTGGTACTTTTATTTGAAAACAAGCTGCAAGTCAGCAGAAAACTCGTGAGCGATACATTAAGTCTAATGCACATCTGTCCAAACGAAAAAGAAAAAAGCATGGAAAGTGGAAGAGTGAAAAGGTGACATTAAATTGAAGCCGTCAGCATCCAAAAGCAATTTCCATGATGAGATGAGTGGCCATGTTCTCTCATTTTCTCTCTGAAGCCTCTTCAATGGTTCAGACACACTCTGTACAATTGCTTCTAATGTGTTCTAACACTCTGAGTGCCAAAGTAATCTGACTGTCAACTCTGCACCCTGATTTTCAGTCAGAAGGAAGACGCACATTTACAGTGAATTTGATTATTTAAAGCATTCTGAAAGGTTTTATTGAATCAAAAGGTCTGGAGTCACTAGATTATTTGTTTTTGTGCTTCTTGAATAAGTAATACAGCACTTTCACGGTGGCTGGAACATCTTGGGAAACAATATCTGTGAGAAACATGAAAATTAGCTTTTATTCAATGAGACAACCAGACAGATCAAATATCAATGCTAACAGCTACTTTACTAAAGAAGTACAGCATAAATATGGGTTTAGTTCAACCAGCAGTGACAATACAGTTGAGCTCAAAAGTTTACATAAACCTTGCGGAATCTGCAAAATATTAATTATTTTACCAAAATAAGAGGGATCATACAAAATGCATGTTATTTTTAATTTAGTACTCACATAAAAGATGTTTACATATAGAGACAAGAGAGCAAATATTTGCTGAATTTATAAAAATGACCCGGTTCAAAAGTTTACATACACTTTAATCTTAATGCTGTTACCTGAATGATCCACAGCTGTGTTTTTGTTGTTGTTGTTTTTGTTTAGTGATAGTACTTCATGAGTCTCTTGTTTGTCCTGAACAGTTAAACTGCTTGCTCGGAAAAATTCTGTGTTTTTTCAGCATTTTGTGTATTTGAACCTTTTCCAACAATGACTGTATGATTATAAGATCCATCTTTTCACACTGAGGACAACTGAGGGATGCAGTATATCATATGCAACTATTACAAAAGGTTGAGAAGGAAACATAATGTATTATAAGATTTGAAGATCAGGGTAAATTTCCCTTCTTTTGTCTTCTAGGACACATGTAGGTATCTTCTGTAGGGCAGTACTAAATGAAATTTAGGCAAAATAAGGAAAATGTACATAACTTAATTCTGTTCAAAAGTTTTCACACCCATCTCTTAATGGATCGTTTTTCCTTCTGGAGCATCAGTGAGCATTTGAACCTTCTGTAATAGTTACATATGAGTCCCGCAGTTGTCCTCAGTGTGAAAAGATGGATCTCAAAATCTCATACAGTCATTGTTGAAAAGTGTTCAAATACACAAAAATGCTGAAAAACCAAAGAATTTGTGGGACCTGAAGGATTTTTCTAAAAAACAGTGAGCAGTTTAACTGTTCAGGACAAGCAACGGACCTATGAACAACTATCACTAAACAAAAAAAAAACACATTCAGGAAAAAAACAGTATTAAGAATCATGTCTTTGTAAACGTTTGAATGGGGTAATTTGTATAAAATAAAGAGTTTCTCTTGTGAGCTATATGTAAACATCTTTTATCAGGTCAGTACTAAATAAAAAATAACATGCATTTTGTATGATCCCTCTTATTTTGGTAAAATAATTAACAGTTTGCAGATTCTGCAAGGTGTATGTAAACTTTTGACTTCAACTGTCTATGACATCAAACAGATGGCTGGAAATGATGCTGCCTAATAAGATTTGAGTTTCTGAAGTGGTTTTGTTTAGGATGTACACTTTAGACAGCAAGGCAGCTCACTAGGGTTTGGATCGCCCCAAAATAATTACCTTGAGGGTCAACGGACTGAACCGGAAATCCTTGGTCTATGAGAAGATCCAATGCAAGGGTCACATTATGAAGCTGCATGGGTGAATAAGCAACAATGAGAAAAAGAACAAAACAATTAAATGTAATGCAAACGCTGCAACACTGTATATTCTCTGGTAACCGTAGGTTCATTAGTTTTGATTTCTGTCTTTTGCATTACCCTCAGTTTCTTAACATGCCTTATGCTGCTGTGCTGTCATATCCACAGTCATCCTAAAAGACGTTAATTATACGATGGCAAGACATTTCCCGGAGGTGCATGTGAAGTTACGCTGATGTAAAATCCTATAAGCCTGGATTAAATTTTGCTTAATGTTGTAAAGCGAAATGGAGCTCACTAACAACATGGCTCCCGTGCAAATACAAATCAAAACTCTGAACTTTCTCAGGTTCTCACCATTTCCGAGCTCCCCACAGGACAAAGGTAGAACTCGCAGAGAGGAATGAAGAAGTCCTCCAGCTGACCGATCAACAAGAGGAGAATCACACCATCTGCAAACTAAAAAAATCATACTATTAAACCACAAACATATAAAACATGAATGTGAGATGTTAAAAACTGTTTTCACGGTGCTTGATCTGTGCATATTTCTCTCCTGATTTAGTTTGAAGGTAAAAACATCTCAATGATGTGTTTGTTCATTAGAAAAACGTAGCTTTTTGTTTCACAAGACCTTAATTGATGCATTGGAGTGGTGTGGATTACTTGTGGATTATTGTGATGTTTTTATCAGCTCTTTGGACTCTTATTCTGACGGCACCCATTCAATCCGTTGGTGAGCAAGTGATGGAACTGGGTGAACTATTCTTATTTAAGGAAAAAAATGCAACATGAGGCTTTTAAACTAGGGTTTGCACACCTGTTTGTCGAGGTCTGTCACATTCAGTCCCAGAGATGACATGTTCTTATTCACAAAGTGCAAAATGGCCTGTAGGAAAGAAAGCGTAATGAAGCTGTGAAAGATGTGTGTCAAAGGCTACATTTAGAGACGTGTGGAACTGCATCGCAACCTTTTTCACGGTCTCAATTTTGTGTGCCTCCAGCTTGAAGAGCTCATCAATAGGACATTCCTCTGCAAAGACAGTGCAAGAGAAAGATTAAGAAGCCACCGCTTTTTTTCTTTATAGGCCTCCACTATCTGAAAGTCACTGATGCTTATAAATATGGAAATGAAAAGGCTCAGAGTTCAGCCTCCGTTTGACTCACTGTAAGATTCTCTCTCAAGCTCTGCGCTGGAATTACTGCGGAGACACACAGCAGACCATGAAAACACTGGTTTGGACAGTGTCACAGAGATTCAAAGTGCAGTTAAATGTTTAATAGGGAAGGAGGTTCTTCACAGACCTTTGAAATGTGATGAATTCTGTCTGCTTGCCTGCCTTGATGCCAGTTTTTGTGACCTGTTTAACAAATTAGATTTTAATGAATGCTGACAACATGAATATTTAACTTCTGTAATGTAATTTAACTGCTCAGTGAATAATCAAAATGAATAATGTGGGACTTGTTTCCATTTGGATTTGATTGGATGATGGATATCAGGCTCTTACAATATTGGTTAATAGAATTTTTCTTTGGATATGCTGCTTTGATTACATAAGCAGAAAAAAAGTTAATTCATTTTGATGAAAAAATTGTGTTTTTTATTAAATCTTATAATATGCATATTAATTTTTCAACCGTGAAAAATTACATCTTTTTTTCATTATAATATGCATATTGATTTTTCAAATAATGAATTGTGAAAAATTATGAAATAATTTCTTGCAATAATGGATTGTGGTCAAAAACATGAAGCAATTGTTTTTATTATAATGCACACATCATTTTTTTAAATATTTTGCAGTCATTAATTGAGAAATATTACAAAACATGATAATACAATAAGCATATTAATTTTTAAAAATGCAGTTATAAGATGTGAAAAATTATGTTGTTCAGTTATGTTGTTCAAAAAACGCTATAATATGCATAATGATTTTTAAAGTAAAATTATTGAAATAATATGCAGTTATGGTTTATGAAATCATTTTTAAATCTGTTTTTCATTATAATATCATATTCTTTTTTTAAATAATATGCAATGATGAATTGTGGTCAAAAACATTAAGCATTTTTTTCTTCAGAATATGCATATTTAATGAAATGTGAAATTGAAATAATGAATTGTGAACAATTATAAAATCATTATTTTTATATATATTATAATAAGCATATTAATTTTTCAAATAATATGCAATGATGAATTGTGGTCGAAAACATGAAGCAATGTTTTTCATTATAATATGCATATCATTTTTAATGCATGCATGCATCATGCATATTTAATGAAATATGAAATTGAAATAATGAATTGTAAAAAATTATGAAATCATTTTCTCATTATAATATGCATATTAATTGTTCAAAAAAATATGGAATGCTAAATTGTAACAAGAATTATGACATTTTTTCATTATAATATACATATTGATTTTTCAAATAATATGCATTGATGAATTGTGGAAAAAGTGTTCAATATTTTCATTATATAATTTTTTTTAAAATAATATGCAGTAATGAACTGTGAGAAATAATAAAAACAATTTAATTATATGCATACTTTTTTTTTACAAAATGCAGTAATATGCTCTGAAAAAAATATGAAAACAATCATTCATTGTAATATGCATATTGATTTTAAAATAATATGCAATGATGAATTATGAAATAATTATGATTTTTTTATTGTAATTTTTCAAATATTTTGCAGTCACAAATTAATGGACAGTTATGAAAACATGAAATCAATTTTTCATTATATGCATAGTATGCATAGTAATTTTTCAAATATACATTGATGAAAAAATTATATATAGAACTTCTTTTTATAATATGAATGATAATTTTTAAAATAATATGCAGTGATGATTTGTGAAAAGACTTTTTTTTGTTATATGCATATTAATATTTTAAATAATTTCTGTCAAACATCTACAAGCTAGAATATGAGACCAGAAATTGACTTTTTTAAACATGAACACGCAGAACATGTTAGAAAACCCTGACAACCATCTATAACAGTGGTATTGCGGAGGTGTTTTTTCACAACATCGCATATCTGGTCAGTGTATTTTCTGAAAATTTACTTGACACATTCAAATAATTTCAATATTAATCACCTCACACTGGACGACCTCCACGCTGACCACAGGCAGGACCAGATCGGGTTGGAAACGCCTCGCCATAGCAACCAAAAGATGCAATGTAGCCAACAGGTCTCTGCTGTGAATGACTGACAGATTGGGGTGGGAGAACGGTGGGCATATGCTTATAAATATGTAAATAAGTCAATGACAAGCTGATCTGATTGGCTCACGTTTAACATTCCATTTGGTCTCTTCCTCGTTCAGCTCTAAGGACTCGTTGAGAGCGGTCATGATCACCTCTAGTTTCCGAACCTGGGCTTCAGTGCTCAATGCAATCTCCTCTACATGTAACTGAACACCTGCTAACCTGCCTGAGATCAAAACATACACAGACGTGTCAACATGATTGTACAGAGGGTGACATTTCACCTCAAAAAAAAAAAAAAAAAAAAAAAAGAATTAATTGATTTAATTTTTATGACAATTCAACAATAGTTAAGCCAAAATCCTCATCCTCAGGCCAACCAAGATGTAGATGAGTTAAAATTCAGCATTACCGCCTGCTCACCAGTGGATCCTCTACAGTGAATGGGTGCCATCAGAACAGCTGATATAAACATCACAATAATCCACACCACTCCAGTCTATCAGTTAATTTTTTTGTGAAGCATAAAGCTGTGTGTTTGCAAAAAACAAATCCATCAAGACATTTTGAATTTTCTGGCTAAAATACGAGTCCATAATCTACAATATTGGTTTCTAAAGTGAAAAAGTCATCTTGTCTGAATCAGGAGAGAAATATACATGGATCAAGCACTGTTTACAATTGAAAACAGTCCAAAACAGCACTCAACAATATGTGAGTAGATTTTGATGAGAGAGGATAACAGAAGATGGACTCGTATTTTAAGTATCAGTTTGAAGTTAAAATGCCTTAATGATGATGTTTTAATCAGCTGTTTGGACTCTCATTTTAACGGCACCCATTCACTGCAGAGGATCCATTGATGACCAAGTGATATAATGCTACATTTCTCCAAATCTGCTCTGCTGCAGAAACAAACTAATGTATATCTTTTATAGCCTGAGGTTGAGTACATTTTCAGACAGTTTTCATTCGGGTGAATTTTTCAACATGTGAGTTTCAATCAATAATATGCCTGTCAATAATTTTTTTGCTCTGACGTAATTCTTACGTAACAGGTGATGAATGACGAGTCCATCATAGAGGTCTTGCTCCAGCGATCGTACCACAATGTGTTCAACTTTCAAAGTTTTGTTGATCCATTCCACCAAAACCTGTCACAAAGCAACAGAGAAAATCCACAAATATTCAGACTCTCCTCAGGAAATTATGTTACAGTACAGTAACTAGCCAGTTATTAGATATTTATTTTTAATAACTCAAACCAGAAATCAGTTTTCAGCCCTGAGTTTTAGCCACTATGTCACACCACCCTAAAAGTATCTTACCTCTTTAAGTTTGTTGAGTTTGGGGTCTTCTAAAGATGTTGGTTGAATGATCATTCTTATCTCTCCTCCTTAAAACACACATCAAAACATGTCATTTACCACATTATCAAGCTCAGGATACTTTTTTGTTTTCAGCTTCATAAAATACTGTGACTGCATCCTAATTCACATACTATACTTAATATATAGTATAAAAAGATTAGAATTAGTGTGTACTGAATCATAGTATGTTTAAAAAAAAATAAAAAAATTAGCAAGTCAAATGTGCACAATGAGTTCATTCTGATGTTTTTTCAAAACAATAATTCCTTGCATTGTATAAGAGTAGGACTTTTTATGTAAAAAAAAGAGACACACCCTCTCCAGAAACCATGCCCTCCAAAGACCTTTCATCCAATCCAGTATCAGCAATCGTATATTCGTAAAAGACATGAAGAAAAAACATTTTCTAATTGTCTTCTCACTGTTTAAAGAACATACACTACCAGCCGAAAGTTTTTGAACAGTAAGATTTTTCATGCTTTTTTAAGATGTATCTTCTGCTCACCAAGCCTGCATTTATTTGATCCAAAGTACAGCAAAAACAGTAACATTTTGAAATATTTTTACTGTTTGACACAACTGTTTTCTATTTGAATGTATTTTAAAATGTAATTTATTCCTGTGATCAAAGCGAAATTTTCAGCATCATTACTCCAGTCTTTAGTGTCACATGATCCTTCAAAAATCATTCTAATGTACTGATATGCTGTTCAAAAAACATTAATTATTATTATCAATTTTTATTTATGAACACTTTTACTTGGCAATGATAGTTTCAATTGATCAAAAGTGATGATAAAGACAATTAAAATGTTACAAACGATTTCTATTTCAGATAAATGCCGCTCTTCTGAACTTTCAACATGATAATAAAAAATGTTTTTGAGCAGCAAATCAGAATTTTAGAATGATTTCTGTAGGATCATATGACTGGAGTAATGATGCTAAAAAATCAGCTTTGAAATCACAACAAATAAATTACACTTTAAAATATATATTCAAATAAAAATCAGTTATTTTAAATACTAAAATTATTTAAAAAATGTACTGTTTTTGCTGTACTTTGGATCAAAAAATGCAGGCTTGGTGAGCAGAAGAAACATCTTTAAAAAAAAAAAAAAAAAAAAACATTACAAATCTTACTGTTCAAAAACTTTTGACTGCTAGTGTATGTTCTGAATGTGGGCCTAATTCTACTAAAAACATTTGTATTATTATTACCATTTTAAAGTCCTTACAGTTTGGAAATGGGAGGATTGTGGGATATACTGTTCTGTTTAGTGTGCTCTAGTTAGATACTACACAAACTGTGACCCCGGACCACAAAATCAGTCATAAGGGTCAATTTTTTGAAAATGAGATATTCATCTGAAAGCTGAATAAATAAGGTTTCCATTGATGTTTATTTGAAAAAGAAAAAAAAATCTAAATATTGAGAAAATCACCTTTAAAGCTGCCCAAATTAAGTTCTTAGCAATCCATTTTACTAATCAAAAATTAAGTTTCAATATATTTACAGTAGGAAATTTACAAAATATCTTCATGGAACTAATGATTTTTGGCATAAAAGAAAATTGTATAATTTTGACCCATACAATGTCTTTTTGGCTACTTAAGACTGGTTTTGTGGTCCAGGGTCACAAATGTTATATGGAGTGCACAGTAGGGGCTACTGAATAAAAAGTAAACAGAAGTACAGTCCCGAGATAAGTGTGGTTTCTGATGTCAGGTTATTATGAACAATGCAGATATTTTATATATTGTGCCAAAACTGGTGTGCATACTGTAGCCAAACGTTGTTCTTTCCCATTATTAGCGAAGTGCATACTTAAGTAGCTACGTAGTAGAAGAATGCAAATTGGGATGCAGTCCTGACATTGTCATGTGATGTTGTGATGATCGCTCACCCTGACGATTGCCGAATTCGCCTTTTTCCTCTTCAGCCTCACAGTCTGCCATTCTTTCGACTGTTTCAAAACATAGTTTGTGTCAAAAAGTGAACTTTATTAATAGTTTCACGCAGCAGACATTTGATTTCTAGTGCTTCTGTTTGAAAACCAAGCGACGTTCTTGTTCTGTCTGCGTGTTTGTGTCCTGAGGGAATTTCAAGGACTCGATTCATCTCGAGGTTTTGTTTTCGAACGGACATTTTTATGGCTATGATGAAGTACGGCGAACCGAAGCCGGCTTCAAACGTCAAAACACAAGGACGGAGAATCTCCACAACACACAGAAGACGTCTGCGGGAGTCGGCACTGATCTCGGGCTGAACGGAGGAGAACACACGGAGCTCGGAGATTTCTGCCTTGCTGCATCAAGCACGCCAGCCCACATTGACATAACGCAGACTGACGGGCAAAACATAAACCTCTCTGACAACAGAAACATGCTGCGGGAGAGAAAAACAAGATGGAAAGAGAAAGAAACGTCTCAAATCTTAACCATCTCTTCCTCTTTAACGCAATAGCTGGCCCAGAAACTCTGACATATTTATGGTCGTTTCAAAAATATATCGATGGAACTCAAAATCTAATGGTGAGCATGTCCTTCAAGCTCTGGCACATAAAAGCATCATAATTTTCATTTTAGAGCGAGCTTGCATTCAATGCCTAGAAACGAGATCAAATTGAAACTAAACAGTCTCCTCAAAAAGAAAAAGTGAGTACTTCTACAAGCAGTTTTAAAAAGATATCAAACTATGCTCAGATATCTTATCTTAAACACTTCTTCAAAGATCAAACTATCTGAAATATGCTATCCAAATTCATTTTTATATCATCAAATTTGATTCTCCAAAGAGAAACGAAGGTGATACTTAACCTTAACAGACAAAGCTATGAATGCTGAGATTATATGAAAGAGCAATACAGTACAGCCATGTTTGCTGTCAAAACTTTAACCTCAGTTCTCACCACACGTCTGGAGATATCTTTCTTCTTTCTTCTTTTTCTACAAGGGACTATTTACTTCTACAACACAAGTGACCATCTTTTTTAAATCGACTAAAAACAAAAACAAGAACAAGGCCTGTTTGAAATACCATCCAGGAAGTGGCGAGGCACCACTTCCTCTTTTTTTTTCTTAGTTTGTAGAAGCACAAAACGTGTTCTAAACGTCACGCATTGTATCAGACACACACAAGACCCTCTGACAGGCCATGCATAGGGTCTAAACGTGACGGTTGAGTCAGTAACTGACAATAACGCTTACTAGTAAACAACCATGATCCAACATTTCCTCTCTTCAAATAACACGCTCCAGGTTTGAGAGGAACAATTGCATATATTTTCCACTCTCTCTTACTGTGATGGAGAGAACGCCTCCCTTTGACTAGAAAATCCAGAGGTAATTTGGGCCGAAGGGTTACCATGGTTACCATCCCAATGAATTCCCCCATTAAACGCAAGTTTGAATCCAGAACAAACAACTGAAAAAAGACCCTCAAAGGAGCATCTGAAAACAACAGGATTATTTAGATTTAGACTCACCCATCTGTGGTTCTGTTTACATTCTGCGTCACCCTGAGAGGCACAATCATACTGAAAACCTGAAAACTATGGTTTATCTATTTCGCACGAATGAGAGTGGTGTTTGCCCATGCTTAACTCAAAATGCCCATGCATTTTTATTGATTACATGATTCATAATTTACTGATTCTCCCTAATTCTTCCTTTTCATTTTTCTAAAATGGCCTACTGCTTATATGCCTTCAGAAAGTCTTCTAGTTTTTTAGACATTCACACAAAGACCAGTCACTAATCAGGAGACTATAATTACACAGAAAATTGACACAGCACTTCCCCACTGGATTTACAAAGTAGTTTCTCAACATTTCAACATTGCATCAACTACTGATGAACACATTAATTTCAACACATTATATTAACATGCCATACCCATGTATTACTATGTCTTTTCAAGTTATTTCTCATTTACATTTAATGCAGGGATTCCCAAACTTTTTTGTCAGCTCTTTCACCTACAGTATTTGAAGTCCCCCTGAGATTTTAAGGTAATAAGTTATCAATTAGCTAGTCTTAGCCTCAGATGCCATGGCCATGGATTGTTGGTTGAACATCTGATGCATATGGTACACAAAGGCCCTGTCCCAAATGCAACATTTTATGTGCACTTGCAGTCTTACGGACTTACAGTGGCCGCCGCGTGCACATGTTTGTTAATGGTACGGTCACATGGGGCGTCGATATCCACGCCTCTTGTTTACTTTAAATGGAGTGATGTTAAGAGTTGCTGAACTGAATTATGGGTCCATTGCATTGCATTGTTCACGGCAGAAGTTGAAAACTTTTCAACTTCTCAAGCACCAACGTAGGCGTCAGCCAGTCAGATCACCTTATGCAAATACCCTAGCACAGAGGCAAACCAATCGTGTTCATGCAACACCAGAAAACTAATGTGATTGGCTGTTGTCATTATGACGGTCAAGTCAGCACCAAGCGTCAGACATGCCCTCCAAGTGTAGACGCCAAAGCCATGTGTGAATGTAACGGTACATTCAGATGGGGTGTTGGTGTCAAAACTTCTTTTTATTATGAGTGGAGTGACATGAAGCGTTGCATCACGTCACTGGCGTTGCTCACAGCCGAAATTGAAAACTTTTCAAGGGCCAATGCAGGCGTTAGCAAATCAGATCACCTTATGCCTCCATTTACTTTGAATGGAGTGAGATCAAGTGTTGCCAAACTGAACTGTGGGTCTGTTGTGTCACGTCACTGGTGTTGCTCCCGGCAGAAGTTGAAATCTTTTCAACATTTCAAGTGCCAAAGCAGACGTCAGCCAATCAGATCACCTTATCCAAATTCCCTAGCGCAGATGCTAGCCATTCATGTTCATGCAACACCAGTCAAGTAATGTGATTGGCTGTTGTCACTATGACGGTCAAGTCAGCACCAAGCTTCAGACATGCCCTCCATCAAGTGACGGTGACGCCACGTGTGAATGTAACGGTACATTCACACGGGGTGTCTGCGTCAACGCCTTTCAATGTTTACTTGTGACGTCAAATGTTGCCAAAGTGAACGGTGGGTCTGTTGCATCACGTCACTGGCGTTGTTCGCGGCAGAAGTTGAAAACTTTTCAACTTTCAGGCTTCAACCAATCACATCGCCTTATGCAAATACCCTGGTGCAGATGCTAGCCAATCGCATTCATGCAACACCAAAAAACGAATGTGATTGGCTGTTGTCACTATGATGGTAGTCTCAGCCTCAGACGTCACGCCCACGGAACGTTGGCTAAACGTCTGATGCATATGGTACACTTAACTGGAAACACTTCAGGAATGTCGAAGTCGTCATCTGATTGGTTGAATTTTATCGGATTTCCAGGGGACGCGAGTGTCGCGTTTATTTTCGGTCCGCCTCATGTAAAAAAACTGTCGTGTTTACATGAGTGACAATGAGCATTTATCAAGATCAGCTAAACGTAGGATTCTCAAAAGTATGCAAGGTTCACGGCATAGACTCTTTAAGAGATGTCCAGGAGTTTTGTTTGAGGCACTTAGTGGAGACAAAAAGAGATATAATGCAGACGCCATTGTTGTTATACGTGCACGAACAGATCAATGACTTACTGCTTGTTTTCTTCTCCTTCTTTGATTTTCTATGCTGACTGACTTGTTGCACGCCGGTCTGTTGTTGTGGGGACATTTCCACGCCCCCGAAACGTGACGCTGAACGAAACGAACTGTGATTGGTTGTTTGACATGTCGGTCTAACGGCCTTATGGGCGGGCCTTGGCCAAAGAAAGCTGCTATGAATTCCAGACCTTCAGCCGTCAGTCTGAAGGTCTGGCTACGCGAGACTACTATGATGGTCACATCAGTACCACTCTTCAGACACACCCTCCATCAAGCATTGACGCCACATGTAAATGTAACAGTACATTCACACCAAGGCGTCGGCATCAACGCCTTTCACAATGGAGTGATGTTAACCGCTGCCAAACTGAACTGTGGATCTGCCGCATCACGTCACTGGCGTTGTTTGTGGCAGAAGTTGAAAACTTTTCAACTTTCAGGCGTCAACCAATCAGATCGCCTTATGCAATTACCCTGGTTCAGATGCTAGTCAATCGCATTCATGCAACACCAGAAAACTAATGTGATTGGCAGCACCAAGCTTCAGACACGCAATCCATCAAGCATCAACGTCTCGTGTGAATGTACCATTGAGTCCACAAGACTGCAGTGTTCAAAAGGGTGCCGCCACGTGTGCATGTTTGGTAACAGTACATTTACATGGGACATCAACGCCTCTCGTTTACTTTGAATGGAGTGACGTCAAGTGTTGCCAAACTGAACTGTGGATCCACTTCGTCACTTCACTGGCATTGCTCGGAGCAGAAGTTCAAAACTTTTCAACGTTCAGGCATCAGCCAAACAGATCAGTGCCTGTTCTATGGAGTTTATTGATTGCAAGGACAATGCTTGGGTGTTCAGACTGGTATTGTGTTGCTATGCAGTTGCTTAGGTGTTCTGGTTGGTTGCTATATGCAGTTGGTAAAGTGCTCTGGGTTGGTTCTAAGGAGTTGGTGTGTAATTTCTTAGGTTTCGTAGGATGTTGGCAGGACATTGTATAAGTGTTCTGACTGACTGGTAATGTGTTGCTAGGATGGTTGCTTATTGGCCCAAGTCAAACGAACCCAACCCCCAATATTCTATAAGGCATCATTGAACCATTTTTTATCATAATGTCTCCAACACAAACATAAAAGTTACATGTCAAATTTTATATACATCATCTAGCAGCTGGAAATTTCTAACACTAAGTGTGTGAGCATACTAATAGTGATGCTTCATGCAGCAAACAGTCCTAAATAAATTAAAGGTACAGTGTAGGTCTGTCATAATGAATCACACCCACAAATGAATTTTTAAACCCATGTGAGACACATGAAGGTGAAATATTTATATGAACCAAGGTTTTTAAGCATGAATAATTCTGTGTATGCAGACGTGATACTTAACTGCTTGTTTTGATCAAAAAATACTCTATAAATCTTTTTTTTAAACCATCAAGACTGACTGTTCAAATTCAGAGTCAAAATGTCCAAATTAATTAATTCCAGCATGTAGAAAGTACTTGTTTATTTGAAATAATTACAGCATTTCTATTAGAATAAAATACACAGTGCATCCCAGGACAAGAAGTCACTCCGGCGTAGTGCTTAAAGCAGTGGCAGGCCTCGTTTGCGTAAGTCAAATGCGAGAAAAATACAATATTTTAATGAGCTGCTACACTGACGTATCATTAGGGCTGAATACATTCTTTTCTGGGCATAAATAAGCCAAATAATACAAAATATTCCATTCTTACATATAAAAGTAACACCAGGGGTTTGTGTGCGTGTGTGAGTGCAGAAGTCCTGGCGTCAGTGAGGCATGTAGCGACTTTCCTTGGATCAGTGTTATTCTGTGTTCTTGTAGTTGGTGAAAAGGTTGTAAAGCACCCTGAGTGTTGACTTCAGATTTAAGTTCACCACGTCTGCAAGACACAAACAACAGAATCGCTGTTAAACAGACAGAGGCTTGAATATGTTAACTGTCATTGTGAAGGAACACAGTATGTTCAGTTAGAGTTATGAGGGGAAGTACACTATGCTGCATCGATTGAGGAACATCTCCATCTAGTGGATAATGTGGGTAAGACTGTGAACAGGTGCAGACAATGAGCTGGTCTGTTATGATGTCTGAAGGTTGTGTATATAATGCTGACGTAACATTGCTGGCAGTTTTTTTGGTACCTTCTGGTCTCGCTTTGGGTTTCTGTAAGCCACCATCTTGCATGAGCTCAAAAGCAAATGTGACATTATGCACCTACAAGAAAGAAAAACACTTTAGCAATCATTTCCATAGTAATTGTACAAAACCAGTACACAGACTTCATAAATACTATTCACCTGATGTGAACTCATTGAGATTGATGTGGTCTGATATGGTCTAAACAGTATTTAAGAAGTCTGATAAGGTTCTGATAAAGTCTGACGTGGCCTAGTGTGTTGTTGTTTGATCTAGTCTGATGTGGATTCATGAAGACTGACAGGGTATGATGCAGTTTTAATGAGACTTAATGATTTCACATTAGACTCAAGTCCACATCAGACCATATCAGATTTCATAAATACTATTTATCTGATGTGGACTCATTGAGATTAATGTGGTCTGATATGGTCTGAACAGTATTCATGAAGTCTGATTGGTTCTGACAAGGTCTGATGTGGTCTTGTGTGTTGTTGTTTGATGTAGTCTTATGTTGTTTGATGTAGTCTGATGTGGATTTATAAAGTCTGACAGGGTATGATGCCGTTTTAATGAGGCATTTGAAAACAAACCAGAACTCACCAAACCACATCAGACCCTGCCAGTCCACATCAAACCATATCAGACTTCATAAATATTATTCATCTGATGTGAACTTGTTGAGATTGATGTGGTCTGATATGGTCTGAACAGTATTCATGAAGTCTGATTGGTTCTGATAAGGTCTGATGTAGTCTAGTGTGTTGTTGTTTGAGTAGTCTGATGTGTATTCATAAGGTCTGACAGGGTATGATGCAGTTAATCAGGCATTTGAAAACAAACCAGATCTTATTAAACCACATCAGACCCTGCCAGACTTAATGATTTCACATTAGACTGAAGTCCACTTCAGACCATATCAGCAAGTCTACATCAAATCACATCAGACTCAATCAGACTTCATAAATACTATCCGTATGATGTGAACTCGTTGAGATTATTGTGGTCTGATATGGTCTTCATGAAGTCTGCTTAGTTTTTATAAGGTCTGATGTGGTCTAGTGTGTTGTTGTTTGATGTAGTCTGATGTGGATTCATAAAGTCTGACAGGGTATGATGCTGTTTTAATGAGGCATTTGAAAAGAAACCAGACCTCATCAAACCAAGTCAGACCCTGTCAGATTTAATGATTTCACATTAGACTCAATCCACATCAGATTGTCTACATCAAATCACATCAGACTCAATCAGACTTAATTAAAACTATTTGTCTGATGTGAAATCATCAAAATGATTGTTGCCTGATATAGTCTGAACAGTATTCATGAAGTCTGATTGGCTCTGATAAAGGTCTGATGTGGTCTAGTGTGTTGTTGTTTGATTAGTCTGATGTGGATTCATAAAGTCTGACAGGGTTTTAATGCAGTTTTAATGAGGCATTTGAAAACAAATCAGACCTCATTAAACCACATCAGACCCTGCCAGACTTAATGATTTCACATTAGACTCAAGTCCACATCAGACCATATCAGAAAATCCATATCAAACCATATCATTTGATGTGGACTGGTTCAGGCTAATGTGGTCTGATATGGTGTGATGTGGTTTGATGTAGTCTAATGTGGATTTGTATCTCTGACAGGGTTTTAATGCAGTTTTAATAAGGCATTTGAAAACAACCCAGACCTCATCAAACCTCATCAGACCCTGCCAGACTTAATGATTTCACATTAGACTCAAGTCCACATCAGACCATATCAGAACATCCACATCAAGCCATATCATTTGATGTGGACTGGTTCAGGCTAATGTGGTCTGATATGGTGTGATGTGGTTTGACATAGTCTAATGTGGATTTGTATCTCTGACAGGGTATGATACAGTTTTAATAAGGCATTTGAAAACAACCCAGACCTCATCAAACCTCATCAGACCGTGCCAGACTTCATCAATTCTGTTCAAACCATATGGTCTGATGCAGTTTGATGAGGTCTGACTTATATTCATGAAATACCTCATCAAACAACATCAGACCCTCTCTAGACTTTATGAGTCCACATCAGACCAAAACACACCATATCAGACCACATCAGTCTCACAAGGTCTGATATGGTCTAGTATGGTGTTGTTTGATGTAGTCTGATGTTCATGGGTCTCAAACCTTATCAAACACTGTCAGAATTAATGAGTTGACATTAGACTCAACAAGTCCACATCAAACCATATCAGATCCAATCAAACCTCATAGATATGTTATGTCTACTTTGGACTTGTTGAGACTTATGTGGTCTGAACGTGATGTCATCTGAGGAGTTTTCATAAAATCCGATATGGTTTAATGTGAATTTGTTAAGTCTGATGTGGTCTGATATAGTGTGATGTGATTTAAAGTGTATTAACAAAATCAAAAAGGTCTGATATGATTTGATGTGGGCTTTTCTGAGACTGATATGGTCCAATATGGTGTGTTTGGTCTAATATAGGCATTTGTGGTCTAGACAGGGTCTGATGTGGTTTGATGAGGTATTTAATGAATACTAATAAGACCCAATGAAACTTCATAGATACTATTTGTCTACTTTGGACTCATTGAGACTGATGTGGTCTGAGTGGGATGTCATCTTAAGAGCATTTATGAAATCTGAAATGGTTTAATGTGAACTTGTCTGATGTGGTCTGGACTCATGAAGTCTGGACAATGTCTGATGTAGTTTAATGAGGTTTTCAATTAATACAAATCAATAATGTCTAATAATGCTCCATTACACTTCAATAGACCCCAAGAGAACAAATCAGTCCTCTTCACACCACATCAGACCTCACCAGTCCACATTAGACCACTCTATGGCACTTACCTTCTGTTCAAAGCTTTCAGGCGTGAGGTAGAAGTTGTACAGTGGCACAAAGTAATTTTCCAACAACCCCATCAACAACACCAGATAGACACCATCTGCAAACTTTACACACACACAAGGATCCTTTTAGCAGTTCTGATCTACAGATCTGTGTAAGCATTAAAAATATCATGTTTATACCTGAGATTCCAGCTCTGTCACCTCCAAGTTCAGTTTGTTCAAGTGTTTATTGACAAATGTGATCAGCGACTGAAGAAACAAAGATTGAAGCTTAATTTTAGATAATCAGTTTCGTTGCACGTAAGTTCTTGTCTTGTCCCGACCAAGACCAGTTCTTACCGTTTTCACTACATTCAGTTTGTCAGGTGCGTGATCCAATAAGGTGTCAAAAGCATCACGTTCTGGAAATAAAATAATATTAATAATAATAAACATATAAACCATCATAGTATCCAAAATCCAGATAAAACCAGCTTCTGCTCTTCACTGGTTTCTTACATTCTACTTGAATAAAATGCCACTTTGTACATATAACCAGTCTAGATGGTTGATTAGCTGGACTACACAAGGTTTTATTTGTTATACCACCTTGATCAAGCAGATTACAGCTGGTAAACCACCTTGGACCAGCAACAATGACCTGGATTTTCTAGCATTGTATTGAACCTTGAAAGAAAAATATGAAAATGTTTGAGAAAATGTGTGTGAAAATACTCACCTGATCGTCCGATCATCATTCTGTTGGAAACAGTGAACACAAAGTCAGCATCAGACCACATACTCAAATACAACAGGTTAATTTCTGTCATAATAATCGTTCACCACTAGATTGGAGCATCTTACTCTGTTGTGGTACTTGTGAGTTGTTTGGTCACATGAGTAGTCTGCAGGATTCCCTCTTTTTTCTGAAACAAACACAAACCTCTGTAATTAGAGAGAAGGCATTTGATATGTTTAATGGCACACTTTAATAAACTCATCGTACCTTGACCACGATCACCTTGACAGACACATGCTCGGGTAAGCGAATGGGAGCCGCGTAGTAGATAGCCAGTGCCAGCAGTAGGTACACGATGGACACCAGATTCTTAGAGTGGATTGCTGAGGATAAGAGAGACATACCATCAACAATAGCATCCATTCTTATTTTTGGGTGAACCGTCCCTTTAAATGCAAGTGTGTTTCAGTGCTCACAGTCAACACTCCACTCCTGGTTCCAGTCCAGCGGTCTGAGAACTCCATTAACAGCCTCTAGAACCGTCTGCAGTTTCTGCTTCTGTCCGATCTCGGACTGCGTCACCTCCGCCACATTCAGCTTATGACCTGACAGCTTCTCTGAAAGAGACAACACACAGAACATCATCACTACACTGAAAATGCCACATCAAAAGGCCAAAACAGAAGATAAACACAAGAATCAGAAAGGATAATTTCCTTTGTCTTACCGAACAGTTTCTGTAGCACCTGTCCATCATACAGATCTTCCTCAAGATCCTTCACAATGATTCGGTCCTCCTCCAGTTCACTGTTGATCCAGTCAATGAGAACCTGAGAGGAAGAGTTCAGTGAGTAGAATGGTAATTATGGAAAATGAGCGTGGCTTAATGGGCCAGATGTTCACTCTAATTGGTCAAGTGTGATAAGTTTTTATTATCGTGATATTTTAGAGTCTAGGCAGTGTTGACTAAAACTATTAAAAACTTCTAATTAATTTGTTAAATAACTAGGTAATTGAAATTAAACTGAAATAAAATAAAATATATAGGGTACAACAGGGCTAAAGGAACCCTGGGGTAAAAGGCTCCTTTGATATGTGACCTTGGACCACAAAACCAGTCTTATGTTGCACGGGTATAATTGTAGCAATAGCCAAAAATACAATGTATGGGTCGAATTTATCGATTTTCCTTTTATGCCAAATATCATTGGGATATTATGTAAAGATCATGTTTTAGAGCATATTTTGTACATTTCCCACCATAAATATATCAAAAGTTAATTTTTAATTAGTAATATGCATTGCTATGAACTTCATTTGGACAACTTTAAAGGCAATTTTTTCAGTATTTTGATTTTTTTTTTTTTTTTTGCACCCTCAGATTCCAGATTTTCAAATAGTTGTATCTTGGCCAAATATATCCTTTCCTAACAAACCATACATCAAAGGGAAGCTTAATTTATTAGGCTTTCAGATGATATATAAATCTCAGTTTCAAAAAATGTACACTTGTGACTGGTTTTCTAGGGTCACATATTACTTTCCTCAAAACTACTAGATGCCACAAAAACATGGCTGAGCACTTTCTAAAATATTCGCTTTTCAAGATGCACGTGTAAATTTGTCTAATCCTTGACATGATTGTGGGCTGCAGCGCAAAGTTGATTCTGTGCTTGCTTGATCTAATATTTGATGTTTTTTTTTTTTTTAAATGTTGTAGATTTAAGTAGCAACTGAGAATTGCTAAAATGGATGCATATACTTTGAGACAAATGTCTTCTTAATGATTTTCAGTTTGGTTTAAGACAATTAAAGGAGCAGTTTTTAAATAATGAAAGAATATGTAAAAGTATGGTATTTGGGGTAAAAAGCGTCTCTGCTGTTGGGGCTAAAGGCACAACAATTAACATGATAATTATTAGAAGGCTGACTTTTCCATTTGTTGACATGACATGTTAGATTCAGATGGTAAATATCATATATTATGTTGGGTGTCCATCTTAGAGACAATCACCATGCTTAGAATTAAAACCATCATATTTAAAAACATGATATGAAACATATCATATAATAAAATATCATTTGTTGTTACTACTGTACATCTATATTAAATTATCTCTCTATACTTTTTTAAATGATTTTGTTTCTGTATTTTAAAAAAAAATTAACAAATTTTAATGACAATATATTTATTGAACAAAACTTAATTCTTTTATTTTTCAAAATAAGCAGAAAATAGTACAAACTTTGCTAAAATAATTGTTTTGAACAAGTTTGTATCAATACTGTTAGAAAATAAGATTTTAAATGTAAAATAAACACAAAATCTGTTGTCCATAAATGTTCAGTACAAACATATTTTTTTCTGCAATTATATATTTTAGGCACAGTAAATGGCATGTTTTTTCTTAAAGGAGAAATCCACTTCCAAAACAAAGACTCACATATAATGTACTCACCCCCTTGTCATCCAAGATGTTCATGTCTTTCTTTCTTCAGTCGTAAAGAAGTTATGTTTTTTGAGGAAAACATTTCTGCGTTTTTCTCTCCATATAATGGACTGATATAGTGCCCCAATTTTGAACTTCCAAAATGCAATTTAAATGCGGCTTCAAACGATCCCAAATGCAGTTATGAACGATCCAAGACGAAAAAGAAGGGTCTTATCTAGTGTGACAA
This sequence comes from Labeo rohita, assembly GCF_022985175.1. Taxonomy (NCBI): domain Eukaryota; kingdom Metazoa; phylum Chordata; class Actinopteri; order Cypriniformes; family Cyprinidae; genus Labeo; species Labeo rohita. The sequence continues at coordinate 24,274,209 of NC_066893.1, forward strand.
TCGGTTATTTTAATAAAAATAATACAATTTATATACTTTTTAATGCCAAATGCTCATCTTGTCTTACTCTGCCTGGACTGGTTCATGACAGTTAGTGTATGTCGAAAAACTCCCATCTCATGTTCTCCCTCAACTTTGAAATCGTCCTATATCACTGTTTTTCCTTCTTTATTAAGGGTGTTTGATCTTCTTTGCATGTTCACTTTGCAAACACTGGGTCGGTACTTCTGCAATGTCGGATGATTTTGAAATGATTTTTTTAAGTTGAGGGAGAAAATACGATTGTTTTTTTTTTCCACATACCCTAACTGTCTAGAGCCAGAATTCACAGAGTTCAGGGCGAGAAAGGCAAGACGAGCTTTTGAGATTAAAAAGTATTTTAATTGTATTTTTCAATGAAAATAACCGATCGTTTTGCTAGATAAGACCCTTCTTCCTCAGCTGGGATCGTTTAAAGCTGCATTTAAACTGCATTTTGGAAATGTTTAAAATCAGGGCACCATATCAGTCCATTATATGGAGGAAAATGCAGAAATGTTTTTCTCAAAAAACATAATTTCTTTACAACTGAAGAAAGAAAGACATGAACATCTTGGATGACAAGGGGGTGAGTACAGTATACGTGAATCTTTGTTTTGATGGTGGACTTTTTAAGGTGTGCCTTTATCCCTGTTGTACCGTAATTAGTTGAGGAAAGATGAGCAGATGTAATAACACGGCTAAAACTCTAGAGGGCACTGACAAGCTTTAATGTCAAATTTAAAGTCCCATTGTTTTTTTTCTTTCCACAGTCTTTATTCTGAAATGTTCATCCAAGCAGTCAGAAAAGGTGTTTTCTACCTTCTGGAGGTCTTTGAAATTGAGGTCTTCTCTGGACGTGGGGTCTAGAATGGTCCTCTCTGCATTTTCCTCTGAAAAATCAAAGGAAAAAGAAACTCTTAAATTCTTTTAATAAGCACACACTGTTTTTACAAACATTTATTGTGGATGATTCTCCAGAAATGTCTTGGGTGTGGGTGCATTTCACCAGCTGTCTGACTCAGAAATCATGGTGAGTAAGAGACGTGGAGGAAACGAGAATGTCCTCCACACCCAACACCACCACAACAATACGTGTTTAGGAGTTCTTAGTAACGCATTGCTTAAGTACCAACGTTGTCTCAGATGTTTCTCTTTAAATTCTTAAAAAAAAACAGGCAAAAATGAACATTTGCTGAAAATGTATTCACCCTCAGGCCATCGAAGATGTAGATGAGTTTATTTCGTCATCAGTTTAAAAAAAAATATTAGCATTACAGTGAATGGATTCCGTCTGAACAACAGCTGATAAAAACATAACAGTCATCTACAAATAATTCAAATGACTGCAATCCATCAATTAACATCTTGCGAAGAGAAAACCTGCATGTTTGTAAGAAACAAATCCATTATTGAAATGTTTTTAAGTTTAAACAGTTGCTTCAAGCTAAAGTCCTCTATCCATAATATTGCTTTCTCCAGTGAAAAAGTCATCTTATCTAAATAAGAAGAGAAATATGCACAGATAAAGCCCTGTTTACAAGTGAAACAGACCAAAAATAAATATGTGGGTGGATTTTGATGTGAAAGGACAACAATTAATGGACTTTGTCACCAAAAGAAATTAGAGTTAGTTAGTTATTATAGATTACGGACTCGTATTCTGGCCAGAAGTCACGTTTTTTAAAGTTAAAACGCCTTAGTGATGGATTTGTTTCTTGCAAACACACAGCTTTTTCCTTCACAAGATGTTTATTGATGGACTGGGGTGGTGTGGATTACTTGGATTATTGTGATGTTTTTATCAGCTGGGCCAATATTTTGGAGTCCTGTACATAAATAACTCATTTGCCATGATAATATAAAAATGACTGTGAAAGGGTGTGTTATATAAGGCTAAGGCTAAGGCTAAGGCTGTGTAGGAGGATCCATGTTATGTTGCTATGTCGCATGCACTGCTCATTAAATTTGAATGAGAGTAGAATATAGTCAAATCATAATTTTTTTAAATTTTGTTCTCATATTAATATTTTGTTAAAATCCCCCTGTAGGGAAAATTAAGATTTTTATGTTGTTTATATGTCTATGTGGTGTTTTTAATATGCTTTTAGACAAACCATGTCCCAGTCCATTAATCAACACCACTGCAGAGTATTTTCTCCTTAAAACTGTGGTTTCCCAAAGGCTGTCCCAGAAATGCGTTTTGAAACAGCCCTTTTTTTGCTATGTCACAAAATAAGTAACCAGTCACGTCAAAGGATAGATTCCTATCATTAGCATGCAAAATACACCAATAGGATTTTCAGCACAAAACCAAATATTCAATAGAGCATTTAATAGAGAATACAGAGCATTAAATAGAGCACAACCGCTAGGCGCTAACCGCTAACTTAAAAAAACCCCGCGGCAACAGTGTTTTTTTTATTAGAGATACATTCAAGCTGTTTTAAGGCATGAGAAAATTTCATAAGAAAAAACATTTCAATATGTCATTTTGATGATCAAAGATCAGTTTTAAGGGATAAAAAATTTGACTACAGGGGGACTTTAAATAAGAGATTACTTAGTTTGAGTATACTGACCATTTGGTAATAAAAACAATATTTTTATTTAATAAAAAAGAGGAGTTTGTCCATGTCTCTTGAATGGTTGTCCACCCTGTCGTATTGGGGGATCTGTCCCTTTAAGAAAAGGCCATCCCCTTTAGTGACATCTGGACTACAGATTTTTTGCGTGAATTTCAACGGCTGAGGTGAGTAAGTTGGTGAATTTTAAATTGACAAATTTTCTTCGTATGAGTTTGCTTACTTGCTTTTCCTTTGCTTTTTCTAAGCTTAACATTTCCACTCTGTTGGCATAAAATATGCCTGGAAGTGACTAGAATACAGTATTTTAAATATACGTACATTTAAATATATCAAATTCTCTCCAACAACCAGACTAACTATTTAGTTAGTCACAGTTTGTTATAAGCTAATATGGTAATTGATGCTCCAATTGTCCACCCTGTTGTTGTTCCAAAATGTCCACCCTGTCGGCCATTGCATTCATTTGTAGTTAATATTGCTAAAAACTAAAATTAATGTCAGGGGGAGGGGTGGGGGTATCAGTGTGACTGAGAATCTAATTATATTATTTATTATTATTATATTATTTTACATGTTAAATGTTTCATTGTCATTTTTTTTTTCATGGTTTTTGTGTTCTGCTTTATGTGTCCACCCCGTCATGTGCTGGTCGACCCTGTCATCTTGATATTTTAAAATAATATTTTAAATAATAATTCAATCATATCTATATAATCCAGTGTGTTCAATAGCTAGGTGTGGGGGCAATAACATGCAAACAAAAAACTGCATCCAAATATCACAGTTTTCTCCAAATAAGAAAAAAATACATGTGCAAATTGTATGAGTTTTTTTTTTAAAAACACATGGTTTGCATAAAATCTTTTATGTATTTATAATTTGAAGGCAAACAAGTTTCCCTGTTTAGGAAATAGACATCCTATCTTTCAGAAAATATCATTTGCATCTTAATATTGCAATGAAAATGTGTAACAGTAATATATATATCCATGACAGGGTGGACATATCTTATGGTTTATGCTTTGAATAAGGGCCCATAATTATCTAAAAAATGTGTGGGAGCTCAGCTAAAATGTTTTTATAGTACTTGAGTGTCTACTATTTTGTGAGGGTTGAAAGGCACACTGATATTGGTGATACTGACCCAGCTGTTTGGACTCTCATTCTGACGGCACCCATTCACCGCAAAAGATCCACTGGTGAGCAAGTCATGTAATGCGACATATCTCCAAATCTCTTTTGATAAAAAAACAAACTCATCTACATCTTGAATGGCCTGAGGGCAAGTTTTCATTTTTGTGTGAACTTTTCCTTCAACACAATCAGTAAGACCTCACTGTGATTTTTTTTTAAAGCTTTTCCTTGTCTATTTTCTGCCATAATCTAAAAGCCAGTGAACCAAGGTGATGCTTACTTACAAATACATGGCATCACTTAGTGACCTCTAGTGGAGGAGTTAAACATTACATTGCCTGTGGTGGACATCCAACCCCGCCCACATCCAAAGTGTGACCTCACAAACCACGCCCATGTCCAAATACTTAACATTCATTCATTTTGAAACAGGAAGAAGCATCGTTGAGAAGATAATTTGTATTGTTTGCTAACCGCTAAAAAGAAGAAGTTGTTTGCCGTGTGGGTCAGTAAAAAATATATCTTTGGTCTTTACCATAACTAAAAACATTGAAAACTTTTAAGAATGTGTGCGTCGTTGTGTTCATGTACGTAAACAACAGTTCGGCACGCTTAGTATGTTTTAAACTTCACACAGACATGTTATTACTTAGCTAACAACAAATTTACATATAATATAATATATATATATATATATATATATATGTGTGCGTGCGTGCGTGGGTTAGATGAAAAACGGCATGTTCATTCAGCATCCGTTTTGTGTCGTCGTAAGAACGTAAGAATTAGTGCACTGTGTTTGTCTCTGTGTGTATACATACGCGTGTACGTGCGTGAGTGTGTGTGTATACATTAGGGATGTAACGGTATGAAAATTTCTTATCACGATTATAGTGACCAAAATTATCACGGCTATCAGTATTATCACGGTATTGTTAAAATGTGCTTGGAATGTTACAAAAGTACTGACACATAAATCACGTCACCAAGTTTTATATTTAAAATCAACAAACAACAAATAAAATGACTTTTTGTTTGCATCATTACTAAAACAATAACAGTACTAATGATGTCCGGATCTTAAATGACAACATGACTGACAACAGTTTAACTAATAGCATGTTCAAATATCTAATGTAAATGATTAAAGAAAGCTGTCAAAACATTTCATAAAATGTGTCCCTCAGATTTTAGAATTTAAATAAGGAAAAGGGTTTAGTCAAAATGATAATTGATTAATAATTTATTATATGTATTTTATCTGCGCATAAATGTAGATAACTTATCTGAATTGTTCAAATGTGTAGAATCCACATAAGCTTGTTTTTCATAAACTGGTCAAAATTTGTTCAAATCAGTTGTTCAAATTGGGATAATCAAATACGGTTATAATGATAATTGAAATGGTAATACTAACCATGGGGAATTTTATCATGATTTATCATCAAACCGGTAATCGTTACATCCCTAAGTGTGTGTACACACACACACACACATATACACACATACATACATACATGTGTGAACAGATAGATGGTGCACTATTGGGGGTATCATTGTGACTGAGAATCCAATTATTTTCTGCAATAATCTAAAAGCCAGTGAACCAAAGTGATGCTTACTTACAAATACATGGCATCACTGCAGCCCTCTATACTTAGTGACCTCTAGTGGAGGAGTTAGACATTACATTGGGTTTAATGGATGAGAAGAAGCATAACGTTACCAAGCAACGTGTCCTCAGGGAGCAGCTCCGGGCCGGCGTGCAGAAGGGGGGCATTGATGGCGTGCTTGCCCTCTTCCTGAAGGTCACTCACTGTGAAGACAAAAGAAGATGACTAAACCATCACAAGCATCATATTTTCTGGGACATGTACCATACCTTGGAATATAATAATAATTCAGTACCATCATACACATCATGTTTGTCAGGATTGTTTTAAGAAAATGTCTGTGATAAACAGAGCGGCTAATATCACGTAACTCGCTGCTATTGCTAAATCAATACAAGGAGCTCACTGCCGTTTCAATTAACTGATTAGTGTGCAGTGATTAATTAGCTGGTTCATGACTAACTCTCTCTTCCTCTGTCAGTTTATTGCAGTTAATTTAAAATATGACATGATGTGTCATTCTAAAGAAAACAGCCTCAATTTAGTGCACTTCCTCTTAAACGCAAACAGACGTCAGGGTCAAATCCAAAGAAAGAGTTCCTCCTGTATGCTACACACCCACGCCAACATATACAGAGTCAGCAATGTTCTGATTAAGGGATGTTTTTTTTAAAGAAAGACTTTTGTTGGACGCCTTACATTGATCAAGTGACAGTAAAGACATTTATAATGTTGCAAAAGATTTCTTTTTAAAATAAATGCTGTTCTTTTGAACTTTCCAATGTTTTCAACATTGATAATGTTTCTTAAGCAGCAAATCCGCATATTAGAATGATTTCTGAAGGATCATGTGAAACCGAAGACTGGAGTAATGATGCTTTTCAGTATTTTAATACTGATGGCTAAGTGTTAAACAGCACACAGACCTACTATCAGTTATTAGGGCCTGAGCACCGGTGCTACAAGGACCCTATTGGAATTGCGCAGATTCTTCTTCTTCTTCTTCTCCAAAATGAATCACATTTTTGAGTGCCTAAACATACTCAAAAACTGCACACATGCCAGAGGTGGCGAAAACTTACAACTGATATGGGTTTTAGAAGTGGGTGTGGCAAAATGGCTGGATGGTGCCACCTACAAAATTTCAATGGACTGCCCCTCGAGCTATGTTTCACACACACATACGAAATTCGGTAAACACATGTAACACACCAATACCTACAAAAAAGTCTCTTGGTATGAAGTCCGAAACCCAGCAGGAAGTCTGTTATTTTGAATTTTCTCACCAAGTTTTGTGCCATTTTTGCCATTTTCAGGCGTTGTGTGTTTAAATAAACTCCTACAGATTTAAACAGATCAAATTTGGTCAGTGTAATCTAAAGCCCTTTGTGACGTTAAATTGCGAAAATCTTCAGTTTTCATTAAAAGGTGTGTGCATGGCGGCCTGACAAACTTTGATGTTTCACCATGAAACAGGAAGTTGTTATAATTCAGACATACAATGGCCGATCTGCACCAACATTCACATGTTTGATAAGAGTCTTATCCTGAACATGTCCATGCTCATATTCAGTTATAGTCATAGCGCCACCTGCTGACAATAGAAAGTGGCATGTTTTATGCTCTAACAAACTCCTAATAGAGATTTAATGTCATCAACATTATATTTGGTCAGTCTAATCTAAAGGCCTTTGTGGTGTTAATTTGCGAAGATCTCAAGTTTTTGTTGAAGAACGTGTCCGTGGCGGCTTGACAAAGTTCAATGTCTCACCATGTAAAAGGAAGTTGTTATAACTCAGCCATACAATCGGCCCCAAACTTCACCCATTCAATAAGAGTTCTGACCTGAACACATGTAAAGGCCAATATACAGTTATAATCATAGCGCCACCTGTTGGCAACAGGATATGTCATGTTTTACACTCACTTAAACATACCATGTTCAATCTGCGCCAAACTTCATATGTTTGATCAAAGTCCTGGCTTGAAGACATCTACATGCTAACATTCAGTTATAGTCATAGCACCACCACCTGGCAGCAGGAAGTTTGGCACATATACATTACTTGGACATATTTCTCCTATATTTACCACTTTAAATGCATATTGCAATTGCATTGTTTGGTTAGCAGTTAGCCCCTGGTGGCAGATGCCAGAACTAGATCAATCTGGACCCAATAAAGCATCTTTCTCCACTGACAGTCATGTATTCTAATACTAGAATTGTTTGCAAGCTACATATACATTGCTAATATTTCATTACATTAAGCATTTACCACTATAAAATGACTTCTGGAGCGTGAAATAAATTTGGATTCATCTTTTAACATCAACACTATTCTTATCAGCTAAGCTTAATCACCTAGCTGAGAAACCATCTTCAAGGCAGTGTTATCAGTGTTTTTAATTTATGTAGTTTTAGTTATTTGAGTACTTTAACTTAAACTAACAGAAAATGAGAAATGTTGCTTTGGCAGCTAAATGAAATAAAGCTTTTTTGTAACATTTTACAATAAGGTTCCATTAGTCAGTGTTAGTTAATGTATTAAATATCTATTGTGTGTAGCAGAAGAAACAAATTCATATGGGTTTGGAACAACTTTAGGGTGAGTAAATGATGGCAGAATTTTCATTTTTGGGTGAACTATTCCTTTAAGATGAGAATCCTAACAGATTGCTTTTCCTTTCTGTCAACAGCACAGCCGAAACATGACTTTAAGGATAGTAGGCGTCATTCATGTTTTGTCATCAGGCCCACATTTAAGCGGAGCCTCACTCATATAAACATTTAAGGTCCAGAGGGACAGTTTCACACTGACAGTTCTTCATCCACCCTGCAGATCTACACAGAGCATGTAGCATCTCGCGCCCAATCTGCACTTCCTGCAAGACTACGCTTCTGCTTTTCATCATAATTGTGCATTTCCCTTGTAGGGCACCATGAAACAAGCAGCATGCCTCAATTTTTTAAATATGACAGTTCCGTCCATGTTTCGAAAGAGAAACCAGTTATATTAATCCATACTATGTGATAATATTTAGAACAGTCTAAATATAATGAGTATAAATACTGTAATATTGCAGTAATGCTTCAGTGTTTGTTTATTAAGGCATATATATATTCATTTTGTATCACTATATTTACAATGTAAATCTATAATAAAAAATGAATCTAATAAAGAGATTTTACATCATTGAACCACAATTTTGAATGAAAAACCCCACTGAATAGACATGCACTTATTGCTAACCGTAATGAACATGTACACACTGTATAGCTTCTTGTGCACCAAACAGACCTGCTATCAAAACTATTCTATTATTATTAATTGAACCAATAATACCCAATATAATAAATACTATAATATGTTTCCGTGTATGATCGCAAAAGCATGTGTATTTATAAATAAAAATATTTAATTTTATATTAAATATTTAACATGTAAATCTAACATGGTAACGTACATCTGCATTAATTTCATTAAGAGCTACTCATCTGCTGCACCATAAAACAGCCCAAAGTCTACCTTGCTTTCTTTTCTTCGTTCCACACAGTAGACCAGCCATGTCCCATTAAACAGCGTTGAATCCCGCTAATGTCCTGCAGTGAGTCTTGGTGGCGAGTGCGAGTGTGTGTGTGAGGGAGGCCGCCAGTGTGGCTACAGCAGTCGCACTCGCGTCATCACGTGTTATTTCTGTCCCTTTGAAACCCCCCCACCCTCGCTGCTCCTGTTTCAATGAAGACGAGAGGCAGCTCTACACTCTCTCTTATAGAGTCTTACAGATGCAACACATGATCGTATGATGAGCACAGTATTTGAGGGACTATCCAGAATAACACTTGATGGAGAGATGATACACCTCTGCTTTTTACAATATTCTACAGCTGTCTTCAATTATATATGCATGTATATATATATATATAAATATATATATTTTTTTTTTTTTTTTTTTTTTTGGTCTTAATATTCCATTTTATTGTATGCTGGATTAGACATTCAGGTTTTTCATGCAACACATGAAATCTTAAACTTCAGAGGTTTCCAGATTTTAGAATTGTGTAATTAATTCTATTCTATTCTGTTCTATTACCATATATTCAAGTTTTTCTGCAACACACAAAATTATGGGTCTTTAAAAAATTTTCAGATAATAATTGTTTTTATAGAAATATTCTATTCTATTCTATTCTGGATCAGATATTCAAGTTTTTCTGCAACACATGAAATCTCCATGGCTCTTTGAAGATTTCCATATCTTAAATGTCTGTTGTCTAACTGATTCTATTCTATTCTATTCTATTCTATTATAGATTAGATATTCAACTTTTTCTGCAACACATGAAATCTTCATGGCTCTTTGAAGATTTCCAGATCTTCTATCTTCTAACGGTTTCTAATCCGTGTATCATTCGTCCATTCATTTTTTGAATTAATATTGAAAGAAGAAACATGAGAAAACGGCTCCTTTTTTCCTTTTTTCATTTTTTCCAGAAAAACTAAAAAAAAAAGAATTCTGCTTGATTTTTTGTTTTTCGTTCAGGGGTGGAAAAATGAATAAATAGCTTGAATATTCAATTTCTACGCGTGGGCGGAACGAAACGCCCCTTTCTGCTGATTGGTCAGCTGAAGATCAAACCATGCCCCCATCAGTTCTTCCGCAGTTTCACGCAAATAATTGTCCTCTGCTGCTGCAGTTGAACGGATAATTAACGTGTTTATTGCAACTACATTTAATTGTTTTCTCATCAAACAACCACACTAATGAATAGCTCGACACAACCTGTACCGGGGCAGAGCCTAGACAGGGCTTTCTTTAGCTTTAGGCTATCGTACAACAGACACATTTAATTAAGCTTAATAACTTGAAATATGTTTGGCTACTTTGATAACAAACAGTGCACTGATTGTGTGAGTGTGCGAGGCGCCCGCGCCATCACTTGAATTTCTTTTCTCAGCAGCGGAAACAACTTAATGTCATTTACAGTCATACAGATAAGAGCAGGACATAATTCGAAATGAAAAAATGTCTTTTATTTGTGTAAAATTAAAATGACTGCAGAATTTATCCACAAACATGAACCACAACACAGCTGACGCGTCTATTTTAACAGTCTACATTAAGATTATTTGACGTTAAAAGCATTATATAAGTTAGTTTGGAATAAATCACAGCATGTTTCCTGATTTAAAAAAAACAACAAAAAAAAAAACGTATATTATTTTGCGCACTCCCTGGTACTTTGAGAATAGCACACAGAAGAAAGCTCTGCCCCTGTACGGGTTGTCTTGAGCTATTCGTTAGTGTGGTTGTTTGATGAGAAAAAGATTAAATGTAGTTGCAATAAACACGTTAATTATCTGTTATTATTTTGCGCGAAACTGCAGAAGAACTGACGGGGGCATGGTTTGATCTTCGGCTGACCAATCATTCCGCCCACGTGTAGAAATCGAATATTCGAGCTGTTTATTCATTTTTCCACTCCTGAACGAAAAACAGAATTCTTGTTTTTCATTTTTCTGGAAAAAAATTAAAAAAACAAAACAAAAAAGGAGCCGTTTTCTCAGTCTTCTTCTTTCAATAATAAATCAAAAAACGAATGGACGAATGATACACGGATTGTTTCTATTCTATTCTATATTCAAGTTTTTCTGCAACACAAATCTTTATGGATCTTTGAAAATTTTCAGATATGAACTGTCAATTTAATCTAATTGGTTTTATTCTATTCTATTATATACTATTCTATTCTGAATTAGATATTCAAGTTTTTCTGCAACACATGAAATCATCTTCATGGCTCTTCAAAGATTTCCAGATCTTAAATATCCATTGTCTAATTGAATCTATTCTATTCTATTCTGTTCTGTTCTGTTCTATTCTCATATATTCAAGTTTTTCTGCAACACAAAATTTTTATGGATCTTTGAAAAATTCCAGATATTAAATGTTTATTGTCTAAGTGATTCTATTCTATTCTATTCTGTTCTATTCTATTCTATTCTATTCTAGATACTTACAAAGAAACAACTAAAATCTTCATGGCTCTTTGAAGATTTCCAGATCTTAAATGTCTGTTGTCTCATTTATTCTATTCTACTCTATTCTATTCTATTCTCCTATATTCCAGTTTTTCTGCAACACGAAGTCTACACACAAAATCTTTATGGATCATTTTTGATAGGTCCAGATTTTAAATGTCTGTTGTGTAATTGATTCTATTCTATTCTATTCTATTCTATTCTATTCTATTCTATTCTATTCTGTATTAGATATTTAGGTTTTTCTGCAACACATGAAATCTTCACAGCTCTTCAAAGAATTCCAGATCTTAATAGTCCGTTGTCTAATTTAATCTATTCTATTCTATTCTATTGGATTAGATATTCAAGTTTTTCTGCAACACACGAAATCCTCATGGAATCATCCCCAGATCTTAGATGACTGTTGTCTAATTTATCCTATTCTATTCTATTCTATTCTATTCTATTCTATTCTATTCTATTCCATTCTAGTGGATTAAATATTTAGGTTTTTCTGCAACACATAAAATCTACATGGATGTTCAGAGATTTCCAGATTTTAGATATCTGTTGTCTAATTGATTCTATTCTAATGGATTAGTGTGTCATCTAATTAATTCTATGTTTATTCTTGATTAAATATTCAAGTATTTCTGCAACACATTAAATCTTCATGGATCTTCAAAATTTCTGAGATTTGAAATGTATGTTGTCTAAATCTATTCTGTTGTATTCTATTCTATTCTGGATTAAATATTAAAGTTTTTCTGTAACACATGAAATCTTCATGGATCTTCAAAGATTTCCAGATCTTAGATGTGTGTTGTCTGATTCTATCCTATTCTATTTTATTCTATAATAGATTGGATATTTAAGGTGACTGAGACATTTAGATCACAGATTTGTGTTATATATTAACAGTTCTGCAGTTCTGATGAATGAGGTCATTAATTTATTTTGATAGCAAGTCTTTTCCAGAAAGTCATCAATCTGCTCTCAAAGCTGATTGCTCATGCTCAGATCAATTAGTAAAAAGCTGCTGATCAGCGAGTGCAGCGGCTAAACTGACATGACACAACAAACACTTCCCTGAGAAATCAATACACACTCACTGCGGTGTTTGTCAGCAGTGTTTGTCTGTGGGGCTTGGGGAAAGTTATTTATTACAAAGCTGACAAAAATAACAGTCCGGTCAGAGGAATGGAGCTGCTCTTAAATATAGCAGCACTTATTTGTGGGATCATTGGGATGCCGGAATGGGAAATGGATGCCGGATGAGTAACACAGTTCAGATGTCAGAGAGAAGATGATTGTGTCATGTCAACCAAACTTCCTGCATTACACACAGTCCATAGCTAGTCTGTCATTAATCTCTGGATTATATGCTTTCAGTCAGACTGACATTATAAAATAATCATAAAAACATTTATATTCATTTAAAAAAAATGAATATGACAAAATATGAAAGTTTTGTGCCAATCCTATTTCAATGCTGTTTCAGGGATAAACTAGTTTGACAAGACCTATATATGTGAAAATTAACCTAATGAAATACTTCGCTAAAATGCACTACTTGTTGTTGGTAACACTGAATCATTATTACAGTTTGTGCAGAACATTTCTCAAAAAAGCATAAACATTTCTATTACATCATTTTAGAAATATATACATTTGAATTTCAATAAAATAAAATTATATGTATTTTTTAAGACCATTAAAATGAATTGCATGCACACATACAACTTGGCTGATATTCCGATTTTTTAACAAAATGTTTTTTGTTTGTTTTTTTCTAAAAATATTAATTTTAAGAATTATCTGAGAATACTGGGTGGTGTTAATAACCAACCAACTTAATATAAGAAGGAAAAAAATGCTCCTTAGGAAACACTATGACTTTTTACATTCATAAGCACACAGTACATTCCATCCTCACAGTTAGTGTATCATCACTCCCATAGTTGAAAGGTATTTTAGGAAACCCCCAGTGATAACAAACTAGACTTCTGCTTTCTGATGAAAGCAATGTTTAACATACATAGCTACACTTCACCTAAGACAACATCTCACAAACGCAAATACACTTCACTGGCTCTCAATGTACAAACATAGACAAGAATGAAACTTACTGAGATCCATGTTCCTCAAAGCTCTGAACTCATCTGAGGACACAACAAATAAAGAGCTGCCACAGCCAGATCTGTCAGTATCACTTATAAGTCAACATCCTGACACACAAACACACATACACACCCACACACATCCTTATACATATTACAGGGTTTTCTGATATCAGCTTTTGCACAGTAGGGATGGGAAATGCTGCTGTCAATCATAACAGCTACTACTTTCCTGAAGAAAACAAACTGCTCTTCTGACAAGCAAACAAACAAATTTCTTCTGGGTGGTGCTATAGATGTAACGTTTACTCAACTACATAAAATAACATCACTGCTTGACCAAAGTCACTCATCTGTAAGATACTTGACCAGCAAACAATCAATTTTTCCACAATTTTTTAAAAAAAAAACTTTATCAAACTACATCCACCAGTCAGCACAGTGCCGATTACAGGCCATGCAGCCAGGATACTTTAGCAATTAGCCAAAACACCAAAACAACCACTCAGGAAACCCTAAAAACAAGCCAGAACACCCAAGCAAACAGCAACACCCTAATATAGCAGGTGTGCTGTTAGAACAATATTTTGTGATTCCACTTGCCATGACCATATTTGGATTTCCTGTGTGTATCTGGCAACCATGCTAATTTGGGGGCAGCCTTCACTTCTTCCCAGTCTGCATGCGAGTTCACAGCAGTAGGTCACAAAAGTTTACATGGTGATTCAATTAGACCTATATTTCGCATAACAGATGACTTCACACTATATTGTTGATCGTTTTTCTTTATTTTAACAGTTTTGCTTAATGAATATAATCTTAATTATATCTTTCTCAGCGTTGTGCATTGCTGCCGCACGCTGCTTTATTTGCTGCACAAGTCCTTAATTTGCCCGTTTATGTGTTGCCCAGATCTAATAAACGAAGATATGATGACAAGAATTTCGGTGTATTTAAGGTTCTGTTTACCACATGACACAACGCAGATAATACACAGCTAAACTAACAACCATCCAGAACACCCATACATCCTAAAAACCATGCAGAACACCCATACAACACCTAACAACTAGCCAAAACACCTTAGCAAAGCGCCAAAACACCCTAGTTGCACCATAACAACCAGCTGGAACACCCTAACAACCAACCAGAACACCTTAGCAAACAGCCAGAACACCTTAACACCATTTAGAAAACCTTAGCAACACACTAACAACCAGCCAGAACACCCAAGCAACTAGCTGGATCCCCCTAGCAACACCCTTACAACTATCCACAACACCCAATGATCATAAAAACCATGCAGCACACCTATGCAACACCCTAACAACCAGCAAGAACCCCCATATAACACCCTAACAACCAGCCAGAACACCCAAGCAAACAGCCAAAACACCATAACACCATTTAGAAAACCCTAGCAACACCTTAACAACCAGCCAGAACACCTTAGCAAACAGCCAAAAGCATACATCTCAGCATACATCCAAACAACCAGTTTGAACACCCTAGCAACACTAACAACCATCCAGCACGCCCAATGCAGCACTCTAACATCCAGCTGGAACACCCTAGCAACACCCTAACAACCATCCAGAAAACCTTAGGACAGGACTGAAAACCCTAGCACCCATTTGAAGACCATAGTAACACCCTAACACCATTTAGAAAACGCCAGCAACACCCTAACACCCTTTCCTTTGGAAACAGTTGCAATATACCGAAACCCTTAGCAACACCCTAACAACCATCCAGAACATCCATACAACATTCAAAAAACGATGCAGAACACCAAGACAACACCCAAATATTAAGTAAGAACAACGGTACAACACCTAACAACAAACCAGAACACCTTAGCAAACAGCCAAAACACCCTAGCAGCACACTAACAACCAGCCAGAACACCCAATCAAACAGCCAAATCACCCTAGCAACGTCTTTACAACCATACACAACACCCATACAACAATCATAAAAAAACACCCATAAAGCTAATCTTTAGTTTATCAGACCAGAATTTAAGTTTCACGGCTGCTACAATGGCACTTAATACTGAACCTCCAAAGATTCTTTGATAGTTCCCAAAAAGGATCCTCCTGAACAAAGACTCACTAAAGAGTCTTGAAGACATAGTGTCACTCCTGCGTGACTGTCTGGAGTTTACAACAACTGTTATAACAGCCCAACCACTCTGTTCCACAATGAGACACACACACACACACACACACATGCTTACACAAACACACTTTACTGTGCAACAATCATACAAACCATGCAGCACACTTAGGCAACACACTAACAAACAAAAAAACACCCATACAACACCTAACACCATTTAGAAAACAAACCCTATCAACACCCTAACAACCAGCCAGAACACCTTAGCAAACAACCAAAACACCCTAGTAGCACCTTAACAACCAGTCTGATCACCCAAACAACCAGGCCAGAACACCCTAGCAACACTAATAACCATCCAGAACACCTTACGAACCGGACTGAAAACCTCAGCACCCATTTGGACACCATAGCAACACCCTAACACCATCTGGTAAACTCTTAACACCCTAACAACCAGCCAAAACACCGTAACACCATTTAGAAAACTTTGGCAACACCCTAACAACCAGCCAAAACACCTTAGCAAAACCATAACAACCATCCAGAACATCCATACAACATCCACAAAAATGTTGCAGAACACCAAGGCAACACCAAAAACAATAAGCAAGAACAACCATACAACACCTGTCAACCAACCAGAACACCCTAGCAAACACACAAACATGCTAACTCCATTTAGAAAACCTTGGCAACACCCTAACAACCAGCCAGAACACCTTAGCAAACAGACAAAACACCCTAACACTGTTTAGAAAACCCTAACAACCAGCCAGAACACCCAATAAAACAGCCAAATCACCCTAGCAACGTCCTTACAACCATCCACAACACCCATACAACAATCATAAAAACTATGCAGCACACCTAGGCAACACCCTAACAACCAGCAAAAACATCCATACACACCTAACAACCATCCAGAACACCCAGGCAAACAGCCAAAACACCCTAACACCATTTATAAAACCCTAGCAACACAATAACATCCAACCAGAACAGCCAAAACACCTTAGTAGCACCCTAACAACCAGCCAGATCACCTAAACAACCAGGCCAGAACACCCTAGTGACACTAACAACTATCCAGAATGCCCATGCAACACCCTAACAATCATCCAGAACACTTTAGGAACTGGACTGAAAACACCAGCACCCATTTGAACACCACAGCAAGACCCTAACGCCATTTAGAAAACCCTAGCAACACCCTAACATCCAGTTGGAACACCCTTGTGCCCAGCCAAAACAACCTAGCCACACTCTAACAACCATCTAGAACATCTTAGCACCCGGCCTGAAATTTGAACACCCTAGCAACACCCTAACAACCATTTAGAACACCCTGGCAACCACCCAAAAGACTATATCAACCACGTAACAAGGCAGTCACTTCAAACTTCACTTTTTTTTTTTCAAACTGCCAAACTATTTAAAATTCACAAGGTCAAAATTACCATCAAATTTTCAGGCAAAGCTAATCTTTAGTTTATCAGACCAGAATTTAAGTTTCATGGCTGCTACAATGGCGCTTAATACTGAACCTCTAAAGATTCTTTGAAAGTTCCCCAAAAGGATCCTCCTGAACAAAGAGTCACTAAAGAGTCTTGAAGACATAGTGTCACTCCTGCGTGACTGTCTGGAGTTTACAACAACTGTTATAACAGCCCAACCACTCTGTTCCACAATGAGACACACACACACACACACTTACACAAACACACTTCACTGTGCAGCTGTTCACACAGATGGAGGCTGGAAAGGGTGACTTTGGTCTAAAATAGTACAAAATAAAATACATTTTTAACTCTCGAGAGTTTTAAACAACATACTGTAACTAAAAAGAAGGACAAAGCAGTCCAGCTCATTCTTATCTGAGTAACCTTGAGCTCCTGACCTGGCTATTTCTGTCCCAGACAACACCACAACACAACTATGACTTAAGCTATGCTGATATAAAAAGAGTAAATCACAGTCTTTATTAAACTAAAACTAAAACTAAATCACTACAGTTATTTACACTAATTAAAAAGAAATATAAACTATATATTATTTATATTAAATACATACTTTGAAATATATTTAACATAAATAATACAAGAAGTTAAATATCCTGCAATGAAAGAAGCATTTTTATAAATCCGTATAGCCTATTGATCAAGGGCAGCACCATGGACAGCGCTAAAAATCAATCACAGCATGATGTCATGTGCTCATCTAATTATATTATTTTCTCCTTTGTTAACAGGTATGATATTCCGAAAAACGTTACCTTCTTTCAGCTTCTTCTTGCGAACTAACGTCCCTCCCAGTTTTCCCAGCAGCGACTCATCCTTCTTCATCTTGGCCGGCTGTCCGGACGCTTTGGTGGGATTCGCGGCCATCTGCTCCGCTGCAGCTTCACTCACAAACACCGAACACGTCAGAAGAATGGAAATTAGAATTGTCTAAAGGGGGCGGGGCGCAGCGGCCCAAACTGGTCTCTGATTGGCCAGGTATGACGCGCTAAAATAATTATTTTACCGTTTTAACTCTTTACTTAGTAATTTTCAATTTAATACACACTGCATTCACTCAGTGTCATTTATCATGTGAAAAATATTGTCTAGGTCGGTGCTATGGATGGGTGGTGAAGTCACGTGGTATACGTTACTTTTCTCAGGATAGGCTTATCAGTTTAGTAAAGGGCCATTTTTATATTTGTTTGTTTAATGCTTAACAGGGATAAAAAAAAAAACGTTTGTGCAGGATTGTTCAGTGGATTGTACTGTTTTTTTAACAACAGATCTATAGTTCAGCTGAATAAACACTTTCAGTTGAGAAAAAAGCTAAAAAGTTGAAGTATGACGTCTAACCTGATAAAGGTAAAAGCGAGTATACCATTCTACTATAACAAAAATCATCAATAAGAGAAAAAAAGTTCTAAATGCAGTTCTAAATTGAGGATTCCGGCCATTCAGCGACCCCTGGTGGGTGTCCAGTTTTAATCCCATAGAAACAATTATAAATTGGAAAAGCATCACATGAAATCCGCAGCCATACGGATCATGATTAATAACAGCAGACCATTGAAAATGGATGATAAAGTAGTGTAAATCTCTAATACTACTTTATAATAATTCTAATAATATCTAATAACGAAATTATTCAAAAAGAATGAGAAAATATAACTTCGTACTCACGGTTTTCTCTGGGCGTGGTGAAGGATTTAACAGAAAGCAGCACAGATGTCGTGTAATAGCAGTAAAAAAGGAAGTATGAACAAATTGTCGCTCCAGATATATTTTGAGAGTCGGGCATGGTCATATCTGGAAAAGTGTTGTAACGTCTTGAGCCACACCCTTACTGCCAGTCACAGAAAGAAACACACACAACGCACGTCTACCTAGCTAACTACTGTCTACTGAGGTCAAAAGTTTACATACACCTTGCAGAATCTGCAAAATGTTAATTATTTTACCAAAAATAAAAATGTTCATACATAATTCATGTTTTTTTTTTAGTACTGAGCTGAATAAGATAATTCACATTAATGACGTTTACGTAGTCAACAAGAGTAATATATTAAATAACTATAACTATAGTTAAATTTAGTTATATAATAGTTGAATTTATAAAAATGATCCAGTTCAAAAGTTTTCATATGCTTGATTCTTAATACTGTGTTTTTACACGTATGATCTTACATTACAGCATGCTGGGTTTTTTTTTTGATAGTTGTGATAGTTGTTCATGAGTCCCTTGTTTGTCCTGAACAATTAAACTGTCTGCTGTTCTTCAGAAAAAATCCTTTAGGTCCCACAAATTCTTTGGTTTTTCAGTATTTTTGTGTATTTAAAGGTTTTCCAACAATGACTATGATTTTGAAATCCATCTTTTCGCACTGACGACAACTGAGGGACTCATATGCAACTATTACAGAAGGTTCAAACACTCACTGATGCTCCAGAAGGAAACACAATGCATTAAGAGCCGGGGGGTGAAAACTTTTTGAATATGAAGATCAGGGCAAGTTTCACTTATTTTGTCTTCTGGAAAACATGCAAGTATCTTCAGTAACTTCTGAAGGGCAATATTAAATGGGAAAAAAACATGATATTTAGGCAAAAAAAGAAATATGTAAAAAAAGTTTTCACTCCCTGGCTCTACCACTACCACTTTATTTAAAAAAAAAAAAAAAAAAAAAAAAAACACACACACACACACACACACACACACACACACACACACACACACACACACACACACACACACACACACACACACCGTTTGTTTTTGTGAATTGTGGGGACTTTCCATAGACTTAGGGTTAGGGTTAGGGTTAGGTTAGGGTTAGGGTTAGGGTTATCAGATTTTATACTGACAAAACGATATTGTCTATCCCCTAACCCAACCCTAACCCTAAACCTAGCCCTCACAGAAAACATGTTTGCATGGTTACACTTTCAGATAAACATCATTTACTATTTTTAATCATTTTTTAACATTGTGGGGACCACAGGCCGGTGTCAAAAATTTCAGGCTTTACTATCCTTGTGGGGACATTTGGTCCCCACAATATAGCAAAAACAAGTACACACACACACGCACAGCTGTGGATCATTCAGGTAACAACACAGTATTAAGCCTATGTAATAAACTTTTGACCTCAACTGTATATAAAACTAATAATTATTAATCCTAAAAGACAGCTTTTTACATCTTAAACATAGCTGTGTTTACATTCAGATTGAGCTCACTTCCAACTATACAAACCCAACACACACATC
Source organism: Labeo rohita (assembly GCF_022985175.1). NCBI lineage: Eukaryota > Metazoa > Chordata > Actinopteri > Cypriniformes > Cyprinidae > Labeo > Labeo rohita. The sequence continues at coordinate 24,294,598 of NC_066893.1, forward strand.
ACACTCAAACAAAAAACTATTAACAAAGATTTTACCAGGTTAATTTTTAATGCCATACAAAATGTAAAAAGTACAAATGATTATTTTCCATAACTGAGCGTCAAAACCCAGGTCGTTCAGCGTTCCAGATGTTTCCATCAGCTTTCTGAAACTGCACAAACTCACATTATTATTAATTTATTAATGTAAAAGTACAGTAAGTTATTTGAAGGTCAGATAACTCTCATAATTCACAATCTTTTAGACACACCTACAGTGTGTGATGTTTCTCAATTACACACTCCATATTATGTATATATACATAATATATCATGTATATATATACAATATATTACATACCCGTGCACCGCAGGAGACCCCAAGACTTCTGCGCCACACTCCAGCGTTTCTGCAGCCTCTGTCTCTGCTTATCTATCATCTTAACATCTTCAGGTTTGGGGGCTCCCAGGGGCCCGAGTGGAGGGACAGGAGCTCCAGAGAGGGCAGAGACCGTAACCTCCAGCAGATCTTTGTCATAGTCCTGAAGACATGCAGGTATTGCGATTTACTAGTAACAAGCAACATTAAGGTGACGCAGACACTGTCTTAAAGGGATAAAATGACAATTCTGTCATTAATTACTCTTATGCAGTTCCAAACCCATAAGACCTTTGTTCATCTTCGGAACACAAATTAAGATATTTTTGATGAAACGCAAGAGCTTTCTGACCCTGCATAGACAGTCTGTCACGTTCAAGGACCAGAAAAGTTGTAAGGACATTGCTAAAATAGTCCATGTGACATCAGTGGTTAATAGTAATTTTACGAAGCTACGAGAATACTTTTTGTGTGCAAAGAAAACAAAAATAACTTTATTTATCAATTTCTTCTCTTCCATGTTAGTCTTTGACAAGCATTCACAAGGGCACCATGACACATGTAATGAATGAAGGTCTTACGGGTTTTGGAACAACATTTAAAATACATAAATACATTTCAAACAAGTAAATAAATGTCAAATAAAAACATATACATTAAAGAGAAAAAAACATCTGAATCTGACCTGCAGGAGGGTGAGCATCTGGCCCTCTGCAAGGCCTTGGAGCAGGCTGGTCAGGTGACCCCAGACGGGTGCCAAATGAGTCTTCGCCCCACTGTCTCCAACAATCCCCAGCACCAGACCGGGGTTAAACTCATACGCCAGAGGGAGGACCAGGCCCAGAACTGCCTGCATGAAACCTGCTGTAAAGCTCTCACCCTGCAGACAAACAGGAAGAGAAAGTGACCACAGAAACAAGGCAAAATTGGAGGCAATATCAGGTGTGATCACGCACCTCTCTCAGACACAAGGACAAAGTGTTCAAACACTTCTCTTCAGTTTCTTTAGTACAGACCTGCACTAGAAACACTTTCCTGAAGAGAGAGAATCAACCACTGCGGTCAAGGCAAGCTGATCATGTGATTTTTAAATAATTGACCACATAGTTTCTAAAAGTACTTGTTTAAGTTGACAAAAAACAGAGCTCAACTATATTGAGGTATTTTTATTGGCTCTTCTTCAAAAAAAATATATTTAGGATTATAAAATGCTATTTAAAAATTAATGCAAAAATAAAATGATTTATATATATTCAAAAGTCAAAAGTGTTGAACAGTAAGATTTTTTATGTTTTTAAAGAAGTCTTTTGCTCATCAAGCCTGCATTTATTTGATCCAAAATACAGCAAAAACAGTAACATTTTGAAATATTTTTACTATTTAAAATAACTGTTTTCTATTTGAATATATTTTCAAATGTCATTTATTCCTATGATGCAAAGCTGAATTTTCAGCTGAATTTTTCTCTAAAATAAAAAGCTTTTGTAACATTATACGCTATACTATTCAAAAGTTTGGAGTCAGTAGAATTGTTTTTTTGTTTTTTAAATCAAAAGTGATGATAAAGACATTTATAATGTTACAAAAGATTTATTTCAGATAAATGCTGTTCTTCTGAACTTTCTATTCATTAAAGAAATCTGAAAAAAATCTACTTAGCTGTATAATAATAATAATAATAATAATAACAAATGTTTTTCTGAGCAGCAAATCAGAATATTAGAATGGTTTGTGAAGGATCATGTGACTGGAGTAATGATGCTAAAAATCAGCTTTGAAATCAGGAATAAATTACATTTTAAAATATATTCATATAGAAAACTGTTATTTTAAATTGCAAAAATATATCAAAATTTTGTATCACATAAATGCAGGCTTGGTAAGCAGAAGAAACTTCTTCAAAAAAACATGAAAAATCTTACTGTTCAAAAACTTTTGACTGGTAGTGCATAATTAAAATATTTTAAATTAAATGTAACAAATTATTTTAAAATAAATTACATTAACTTTTCATATTCATACACACACACACACACACAGACACATATACATATATACATATATATATATATATATATATATATATATATATATATATATATATATATATATATATATATATATATATATATATATATATATATATATATAATTATTATTATTATTATTTATTTTAGAAATATTTTCTGCTCTAGAAATTTAGCTCTTCCCTTCATTCGACAAACCATAAAACACAATTACATATGTAATAACTGGCTCACCCGTGATCTGTTTTGACTGGTATATTCCCATCTCCAATAAAAACAACCAGCACCCTTCATCAAACACACAAACACTGTATTTCATATCACATAACAGATAATTATTGCTAATTAAAATTGTGTTAGTCTACGAAATGGTGTACCGTTCAGCAAGGCCCATAAGTGAGTGTTGATAAGCACAGCAAACGGACACACTCAAGTCAGACACCACGATGCATCCATTACACACCTGATGAAGTGTTACAGCCCGTTACTAAATACAGCACACAAAAACAACAACCAGAGCCCTGTTATTGATTCCTCACCTCTTTATTCATTATTTGGTCAAGAGCCGAAATGATATTTCCAAGAGGCTGGAGGATGTTTTGGTCTGTTATGTCTTTGAAATGTTTATCTCTAGAAATGGAAAAACAGTTAGAATGTGGCCCAAAAGCGTGACCCTATGTTTCTGATTTTATTTTACCCACCGGATACTTTGTACTTCTTTAGTGGTGCTTTGGGAAACTTCCCCCAAATATTGGCAGCCCTCTGGGAGCGATATCTCCACACCAGGAGGGGGCGCTACAGCTGTTCTCCCAACAGTAGATGTCCTGGTTAAAGGTTCAGGCCACACAATATCCTGTGTTGCCTTCTTCGTACAGGTCTCTGGCGCAGGGTTCGCAGGGTCTTTTGTTTTACCGTTCTTCTCGTCCAGTCTGGGCCGTTTGGTGCTTGTTCCTGAATGAGCCTCTTTGAGAATGGCATAAAACACAATAAAATGCAGTAGTCAAATGTTATATAAAGACTAATTTAAATGTCACTAGATCCTGAAGTACCAACTGCCATAATAACAAAGTTATAATCGATAACTAAAATTAAAACTATTAAAAAATGTTGGTAATACAGCTAAAATAAAGTATAAAAATTAGAAGAAAAATTAAACTAAAATTAAAAACAGATAATATAAAAATAAAAGCTAATTTATAATTTTAATACAAACTATAATACTATACAATTAATGATAAAAATAAAACAATCCCTTTAAAGTGAAAGGAAAATGGCAATTTCTTTTAAGTAAAAGTGAGTAAACAAATACTAACCTAAGTGTTTGAAACAGTTCCAGTACGATGATTGAGTGCTGCGAACATTTTGGATAGATTCCAGTGCACTGCAAAAAAATAATTAAATAAATAATAATAATAAAATAAATCATATGGTACATTTCTCCAGCTTTCGGGTGACAAAAAAAGTCTCCACACTGAAACCAAATCACAACATACGTGAATCTGAACATCTGAATCTGCAGTCTGGACTACAAAACCAGTAGCATGGGTATATTTGTAGCATTAGCTAAAAATACATTGTATGGATCAAAATGATCAATTTTTTCATTTATGCCAAAAATCATTAGGATATTAAGTTCCATGAAGATATTTTGTAAATTTCCTACCGTAAATATATAAAAACTTAATTTTTGATTAGTAACATGCATTGCTAAGAACTTCATTTGGACAACTTTAAAGGTGATTTTCTCAGTATTTTGATTTGTTTGCACACTCAGATTCTAGATGTTCACACAGTTGTGTCATCAATGGAAAGTTTATTTATTCAGCCTTCGGATGATGTATAAATCTCAATTTCAAAAAACTCAGGGGCAACATGATCTGACTGTGGGTGGAGCTACACAATACATCTTAACTTAACCAATGAAAAGCACTCTCTCCATGATTGACGGCTTAATTCACCTCTCACAAGGGACTGTAAGCCCCGACAGCCGAGGGGCGGGATCTCCCAAAAGGGTCTGGACAGTTTGGCAAACTGACTGGGCCAGAGAAGTCAGGTTATACCCTCCCTGAAAGAAATGAAGGAAAACAGAAGAAACAATATGTACAATCTAAAAATGATACAACAGATAATGGAGCTTTAAAAATGAAAACATGCTAGGATCAGCTTTAAAGGATTAGATCACTTCCAGAACAATTTACAGATAATTTACTCAACTCTTTGTCATCCAAGATGTTCATGTCTTTCTTTCTTCAGTAGTAAAGAAATTATGTTTCTTGAGGAAAACATTTCGAACATTTTGAACTTCCAAAATGCAGTTTAAATGCAACTTCAAAGGGCTCTAAATGATCCAAGCCAAGGAAGAAGGGTCTACTCTAGCATTTTCGAAACAAACTAACAATTTATATACTTTTTAACCTCAAATGCTCATCTTGTCTAGCTCATGCATATGCGTAGTCTGTGTAATCCGGTTCGAAACAGTTATGTTGAAAAACTCCCATGTTTTCTTCAAAATCTTCCTACATCTCCGTTTTACCTTTTTTTGGTAAAGGGCATTGATCTTCTTTGTATGTTCACTTTGTAAACACCGGGTCGGTACTTCTGCAGCGACGTACAACGATTTTGAAGTTGGGGAAGAAAACGAGATGGGACTTCATCGACACACCTGAACTGTATTGACCCAGATTACACAGACTATGCATGCGCATCGCAGAGACGAGACAAGACAAGCATTTGAGGTTAAAAAGTATATAAATCGTCAATTTGTATTGAAAACGACCGATTGTTTCGCTAGATAAGACCCTTCTTCTTAGGATGGGATCATTTAGAGCACTTTGAAGCTGCATTTAAACTACATTCTGGACGTTCAAAATTGGGGACACCATTGAAGTGTACTATATGAAGATATTTCCTGAAATGTTTTCCTCAAGAAACATACTTTCTTATCAAATGAAGAAAGAAAGACATGAACATCTTAAATAGCGAGGGGGTGAGTAAATTATCTGTAAATTTTTGTTCTGGAAGTGAACTTCTCCTTTAAGTGATAATGACAACTGACCTCTAGGACGACGCACATTTTGCCTGCAGCCAAAGGCATTAACAGGTGGGTGAGGTGGGCAAAGACCTCAGGACGGGCACACATTTCACCCTGAAACAGGACAGACAGCAGTGTTAACGGAGATCAATACATACGGCCCATCAAACAGGGTGAAAACTTTTGGAAACAGATGCAGATTTGAAAAATCACCAAAAAAGCAGGACTTTGTTTCTTCATGCGAAGAGATTTGGAGAAATGTAGCATTACGTCACTTGCTCACCAACGGATCCTCTGCAGTGAATGGGTGCCGTCAGAATCCAAACAGCTGATAAAAACATCACAATAATCAACAAGTAATCCACACCACTCCAGTCTATCAATTAACATCTTTTGAAGTGAAAAACTGCATGTTTATAAAACAAATCCATCAGTAAGATGCCTTAACTTTAACCGTCGAAACTGGCCAAGTCCATTTTTTTTTTTTCCAGTGATGTCCTCTCTCATCAAATCCCACCCACCCATTTGTTTAGAACTGTTTTAAACTGTTTTCACTTGTAAACGGTGCTTAATAAGTGCATATTTCTCTCCTGATTCAGACAAGATGACTTTTTCACTGGAGAAAGCAATATTATGGATTACAGATTTGTATTTTGGACAAAAAACAACAGTTTGAAGATAGGAAAAAACAGCTTAAGGATGGATTTGTTTCTTACGAGCACACAGCTTTTTACATGTTAATTGATGGACTGGAGTGGTGTGGATTACTGTGATGTTTTTATCAGATTTTTGGACTCTCATTATAACAGCCTCCATTTACTGCAAAGGACCCATTGGTGAGCAAGTGAGGTAATGCTATATTTCTCAAAATCTCTACATCTACTTGACTCACTTGATTAATTTTAATTTTAATTTATTTTCTTCAAACGGGTTGCAGGAAAGAAAATCAAAGATTTATAGGAGCCTCTTACTTCTGGGTCCCCAATTGCTGAATCAAAACCAGCACTGACCAAAACCAGCTCTGGGTCAAACTGAAAGAGAAAGAAATGTGCATCAACTTGACTTAGACACTCAGAAAACTGGTTTAATGGTTGTTCTTGTGCGACAGGTACCTCATATGCGACGGGTAAAAAAACATGGAAGAAAGCAGCCAGATAGTCGCTGTTCGTCATGCCCACCTGCAGGAAAAAAGCACAGCATAGAAACTGTGGTAAAAATCTTAACCAGTGACAGAGTTTCAGAACACTGATTCAGTTTTTACTTGCCTTGTTCCAGGGGAGGTTAATGTTAAAACCAGATCCTTTGCCTTTCCCAACGCTGGTGTAGTCCGACTCGGGGAGATTGGGCCAGAAGGCCTGGTGCTCGTAACGATGCCAGGAAAAATAAAGTACACTAGGATGAAAGGGAAATCATTTAAATTCCCTATAATTAATAATTATATTTAGTGGTCATACTAAAGAAAAGAAAGATTTCTCAATCTGCACAGGCCATTGAGGAGATGTCTTGATTTTTTTTAAGCAATCGAAGTTATGATTTTTTCATTTGGTGGATGATAAAACAGGTGGGAAAATCGAATTTAAATAATTTAATAATTAATTATTTTAATAATGTAAAAAAATAATTTTATTTCACAAATACACCAGCAGTCAAAAGTTTTTGAACAGTAAGATTTTTAATGTTTTTTTTCTCTTCTGCTCACCAAGCCCGCATTCGATTCAAAGTACAGCAAAAACAGTACAATTTTGAAATATTTTTACTATTTAAAATAACTATTTTCTATTTGAATATATTTTAAAATATAATTTATTCCTGTGATTTCAAACTGAATTTTTAGCATCATTACATTTACATTAACCTTCAGAAATCATTCTAATATTCTGATTTGATGCTCAAAAACATTTATTATTATTATTATTATGTTGAAAACACCTGAGTATAATTTTTTCAGGTTTCTTTGATGAATAGAAAGAATAGCATTTATCTGAAATAAAAATCTTTTGTAACAAAGCTAAGAAAGTAAGTGCTAAGAAAGTATTCATTTCTAATATTAATTTTTAATAAATGCTGATCAGAACTGTTTGAAATAAAGATAATATTATTATTATTATTATTATTATTATTAATAATAACAATAATAATAATAAATGTTTTTGAGCAGCAAATCAGCATATTAGAATGATTTCTGAAGGATCACGTGACACTGGAGTAATGATGCTGAAAATTTAGGAATAAATTGCATTTTAAAATATTTCAAAATTGTACTGTTTTTGCTGTACTTTGTATCAAATAAATACAGGCTTGGTTAGCAAAAGAGACTTCTTAAAAAAAAAAAAAAAAAAACATTAAAATCTTACTGTTAAAAAACCTTTGACTGGTAGTGTAAAATAAATAAAAAATAAAATTAAAAAAAATGTAAAAACCTAAGCTAGCAAACTATGTTGTTCATCAGAAGGTCGATTGACTCACCTTGGGTCCTCCTCAAAGCAGTACTGGATACCCTGTCCATGGTGGACGTCCCAGTCCACAATCAAAACCCTGGAAAGAAACCACAAGCTCAAATTCATCTGTATGACAAACGTTTAATTTTCCTTCAGTGAGTATTACAGGTGTTTGTTGTACAGCCATACAGGATGTAACACCCGTTTACCTGTTCAGGTTGTAGTTCTTCTTAGCATAAAGTGCAGCAATGGCCACGTTATTAAACACACAGAAACCGCTGGCAGCAGAGCATTGACTGTGGTGTCCAGGAGGCCTGAAGGTCACAAAAAGGGAAAAGAGGGAGGCGAACAAAAATTAATTACTAAAAATTAGAGATCAACATACTGTATTGACCACCAACCAATATGAATACAGATTACTTTTATATTTCAGTGTCCAATAACCAACATGCAGAAGCGATGACTAATTACTTAGCTTTTTTTAAAAAAAATAAAACTATTAAAATAGTTTATTAACTACAAATGTTTTATTTTATAAATAATACATTTTTTAATCAATGTTTTTATCTATAAAATAATAATTACTGATAATAATAACAATAAAGAAATAATTGTATTATTAAATTTAAACCTTACTACATTTAATTTGCGTTTACTACATTTTATTAAATATTAATATTTAATATTAACAATTAAATATTCGTAGTAATACTAGCTATAATACTAATAGCACTAATAATAGTAGTTGTAGTAGTAGTAGTAGTAGTAGTAATAATAGTGTATTATTAAATTAATACATTATTAATACTGTTAATACTAAAAAATAACAATAATAATTCAATTCATTAAAGTGCTTAAAGTTTAATTAAATTTGATTTAATACGATTAATATTTAATATTAATATAATTGCATATTGTCAATAATACAAATGTTTTACACTAATAACAACATGAATTCATAATAAATTAAATTAAAATGTTACATTAAATTAAATATTACTAATATTTAATATTAATAATTGTAGTAAATAATGACAAAAACAACAAATTTATTTTTAAATTAATAACATTACATGTAAATATGATTTATTATTTATATTGTAAATAACAACAACCATATAAATAATGTTTTATTTAAGATTTAGTTTCATTTTGACCAATGACCAATATGAACACAAATTACTTTATTATTAAATAATATTTTATAAAATATTAATATTTAATATTAACAATTAAATATTTGTAGTAACACTAGTTATAATACTAACAGCATTAATAGTAGTAATAGTTATAATAATAATAATAATAATAATAATAATAGTGTATTATTAAATTAATACATTAATAATACTTTCAATACTAAAAATAACAATAATAATTAAATTCATTATTAAATTAAAATGTTTACATCTTTAATATTAATATAATAGTTAATAATAACAGAAATGTTATGTAATTAAAATATTACACATATATATTATTATTATTAACACTAATAACAATATGAATTCATAATTAAATGTGTTATTACATTGAAATGTTACATTTAAACTGTATCAAATAATACCAATATTTAATATTACTAATTTTAGTAAATGAAAAAAAAAAATCTCAAATTTATTTTTAAACGAATAACATTACGTGTAAATATTATTATTTATAATTTATAATATAATTATTTATAGTTATAATACTAATGGCACTAATAGTAGCAGTAGTAATCATAATTAAATTATTAAACATAATAATCATTAAATAAATCAATTAAATAATAATTTCTTAATACATTTTAGCATATAATACTAAATTTATTTTCAGTAAATTTGAGTAATTAATACTAAAACTAATCTAATTTATTTTTAAATTAATAACATCAGAGTTCAGATGCAAAACCAGCTGAAAGCCATCATATTTATATTGTTAATAACAACAACAACATTACTAATAATGTTTCATTTTAGTTTCACTTTCGTTTTAGTTTACTTTCAGTTTCGTTTTAGACAGTTATGCTGCGTTCCTGACAACTAGAAATCAGGATTTTTTCCACCTTCTACTTAGAAACAACTTCTAGAACACCTTTAAGCAGAAGGTCTTCTTGGTAGACACCTTGGTCACACCCTGGCCATTTATTTCCAATCATGACTGTGTGCTCACCTGACCAGCGCCATGCCGTTCCTGACCTCTCTCTTCATCACACTGTCCACCAGCTGCAGTGTGGCGCCCACGGCCAGTTTAGCACAGTGATAGATGTTCTGCGCTCATATGAAAGACTGTATTCAGAAGCGTTCACGTTTGCAGTCCCAACAAGCGTCAATGATCTGAACTTACCTGATGGAAATAGACGTCATTGTACTGCTTCGAAAATGCCATCAGCTCTTCCACGCTCATATTGGGAGTCTGTTTAACAGCCTCCAGATATTCCTCACTAAAGTAAACACAAAAGATTTTGAAACCAAACTCAGTTGTATAGAAATGGGGCCTGGTTTAAACTCCACCAACCTGTGTGCGAGTAAGATCTCCTGCTCGGTGGCCAGGCGGACCGGGACCTGTTTGCACCTCTGTGCCATGCCGTGCGTCTTTAGGGCTTCGTAAGACGCGGTCAACCGTTCAGGCACCTCGATGTCACAGGCTGGACTGAACGGAGCAACAAGAAAGAGATTTTATGTGAAAATTGAAAAACAGACAATGTTTATTATAATTTGGGAGATTTCGACAGAATGGGAGGCAATCATTTTAAAACAGACAAATATCGGCCAATTTAAACAGTCTATCACTATCAACAATGTAATTATTCAATTATGCAAATGTAGTAAAACAGTGATACTGATATTAGTAACTACTACAATATTATAATTGATTTAAATCTGCAATTATTACGTTTGCTCGCGATACTAAAAACATGTTGCATTAATTTAGTATCACTGAGATACTATTGCAGTTTTTTGTTTTGTTTTTTAAATATTTTGAATTTGTTTATATTTTTGTATTTTCCATTTTCATTTTAGTTAGTTTTAGTAATTTTTGTGTGTGTCTACTCTGTATATTTATTATATATATATATATATATATATATATGTGACCCTGAACCACAGTTGCAGCAATAGCCAAAAATACATTGTATGGGTCAAAATTATTTTATGCCAAAAATTTTGATTTTGATTAGTAAAATGCATTGCTAATAACTTCTGTTTTGTGGTTCAGGGTCACATATATAAATACACACACATGCATGTATATATTTAAGGAAAATATGTTGTCTTAAAATATTAGTTAAAATGCAAGCCAAATATGTGACCCTGGACCACAAAACCAGTCCTATGTCGCACGGGTATATTTGTAGCAATAGCCACAAATACACTGTATGGGTCAGAAATACAGATTTCTGCCAAAAATAATTATGATGTTAAGTAAATATGATGTTCAATGAAGATATTTTGTAAATTTCCCTAAATATATCAAAACTTAACTTTTGATTAGTAATATGCATTGCTAGGAACCTCATTTGGACAACTTTAAAGGTGATTTTCTCAATATTTTGATTTTTGTGGTTTTCAAATAGTCAAAATAGCCAAATATTGTCCTATCGTAACAAACCAAACGTCAATGGAAAGCTTACTTATTTAGATGATGTATAAATCTCAATTTCGAAAAATGGACACTTATGACAGGTTTTGTGGTCCAGGGTTACATATTTGTCATTTGGTTTTAATTATGTCAGTTTCACATTTTAGAAATCAATTTTTAAAACGAACTGAAAGCATTTTGAAATGGCATTTGCTTATAAAGAGTTAGTTATGAAACTAACAGAATGTTGAAACAAATTCACAGATATGAAAAACATAAATAAAAAAATGTATGACCATTTTAACTCGTAAAGGAATGATGTGAAAAGCCAATCATGTGGTACAGAATGATTATTATATTTCATACACCATGGTATTTGCATATATACATAAAACTGTGACGTACTTCATTGAATGTTATGGTACTATCATAATATCACGTCTAAAAACAAAAGTATCACATGAGACTTCCGTAAATAATGAGATGACTTACTCTGTCCAGAGGAGTTTATAACGGCTCATCTCCTCATCAAAGATCAGTGCGCTTCCTGACGCCATTTAAACACTCTGCTCTGGATTTCAGTGCAAAACAACTGATTAACAACTTTAAACGATCATTTCAATCACTCAAACGAAAGCAGGTGAAGTCAGAGTCCCTTCCAAGTACAGTTTAGTTAGTTTCTTTTTCTTCGCTCGATGAACGCAGAGCGACTGTTGCATTACCGCCCTCTATCGGATGATGAAGTGAACAACGACAATTACATTCCAATGTAAACAGCTCTAGTCAAAACCAAGCTACACTACTTATCTTTTGTAAGAGACTTTTATATGATTATTTTTTAAAAACTCGTGTAATGTTATTACTGACCATCTGTGTGTGCGCTCTTCTTTGCTTGCAACTTTAACTTTGCAATATTGGAGTCTTTTACTGTTACTTACCAAATTTCATATTCACCAAATTTGGATTTTTCTGCATTTCTTTGGCTCTTGTAACTTTTTATACACACACTTTTGACACTATCAGTATATTGTGTTTAACAGTGTTTTTAACAGGAAAACTGTATTTTTTTCTGAAATCCATTCATATATCAAAGTAATTTTCACATCTGAAATGTGAATTTGAACAGTAACAATAATAAATAAAGAAGACATGTAAAAAATTGATTTCAACATTATTTAATTTACACATACCTCATTGTCATGTAGTACCGGTTAGTTTTATGCACACTGTTAGGATGAACCTAAATGACAAAGCACAATTTGATGATAGAATCACAATAAATAAATAAAAACATTTATATTTATTAAAAAATAAATAAATACTAAAATTTGTTTTAGTGTAACAAAAAAAAACTGGTAAGTGTTAGTACCACAAATAGAAAGGTATAAAATCAGGGGGAAAAAATAAATAATAATAAAAACTGGATGCTTATTTAACATTTAAAAGTGTAAAAAAGTGTAATCATTGCAAAAAAATATAGTGTATTTTCAGTGACTTATTACTGCTTTGTTGTTGCATTTGGTGAAGATTTTAATGTTTTTTTTTTTAAAGAGATCTTTTCTGCTCACCAAGCTTGCATTTATTTAATCCAAAATACAGCAAAGCAGTAATATTATGAAATAGTTTTAATATTTAAAATAACCACTTTCTATTTGAATATATTTTAAAATGTAATTTCTTCCTGTAATCAAAGCAGAATTTTCAGCATCATTACTCCAGTCTTCAGTGTCACATGATCCTTCAGAAATCATTCTAATATGCTGATTTGCTGTTCAAGAAATATTTAGTATTTTTATTATTATTATTATCAATATTTAAAACAGATGAGTACATTTTTTCAGGATTAATTGATGAATAGATTTTTTTTTTTAGAAATTATAGACATTTTTATTTAGCAAGGATGCTTTAAATTGATCAGAAGTGATGATAAAGTTACAATGTTACAAAAGATTTCTATTTCAGATAAATGCTGTTCTTCTGAACTTTCCATTCATCAAAGAAACCTGAAAAATTCTACTCAGCTGTTTTCAACATAATAATAATAATAATAACAAATGTTTTTGAGCAGCAAATCAGAATATTATAATGATTTCTGAAGGATCATGTGACTGGAGTAATGATTCAAAAAAATTCAGCTGTGAAATAAACAGGAATAAATTACATTTTAAAAGCTACAGTTCTTTCAAATAGTAAAAATATTTCAAAATTGTTGTGCTTTTGCTGCACTTTGAATCAAATAAATGCAAGCTTGATGAGCAAAAGAAATTTCTTTAAAAAACATTAAATAACTTTTGACTGGTAGTGTAATTACTGTGTATTATAATCATTTGCAAAGGTCTTCAATCTAATTTACTTCAATCTAATTTACTCCCTCTGAATGGCACTTTTGGTCAATTTCATATTTTTTTGTCATGTGTAACTGAATTTAAAAAAAAACTGAAAGCTATAAACATTCATACTGATGATTTATAAAGTGAACAAATACTATACTACAACATAAAACAACTGTTAGTAGATCAGCAGCTCAAGCCACATTTTTACCATTTTTATCTATATGGTGTGTGTAGCACTTATATGGCATTTATATGGCACAGGATGTAGAAACATTGACGTCTTCAGATTCCCAGAGTCTCTTTGGTCACCTGACATCCGAGCAGGACATTCCCCACATGCACACACTGAGACAGATCACCCACTGAAACACACACACACACACTCTCAAATCATCAGTGTGTCAAAGAACTGAAGATATTTGCTCAAACGTCTCTTGATGAATGCTGACTAAATGAATGTGGTCTTGAGATCTCACCTTTCTGAGAGCCGATCCATGACGCTGCCTTTATGGCCACAAACTGCCACTCCACCTGCTGCTCTATTTTACAGCCGTATAACCAGATCAGAGCCAGGAGAGTGGCCCATACTGACCCATCCACCTGTGGACAAACCACTTTGTTACTGGACACTGGACACAATCATGGCTGTCTAATTATTTCATCACATCTCTCACCTGTGCTGGTTTCTGATTGGTCAGCTCATCCTCCGTCTTCCCAAACACATCAGCCAGTGTGGCGCTCAGATCCCAGCATCCTGATGCCTTTTGGAGAAAAACCAGCTGGAGTAACGTCCAGTCCTTCTGGGGATCAGGAACAGCTGAACACATAATGAATTTTATGATCTACTACTTGTCAAATGAGTCAATTAAAATCTTGTGAAAAGCTAAGGTGTTTTATCTTTAACCATCACTTCTGGCCAAAGAAAGATTCCATAATAACACAGTGAAATTGTCCATCCCCTGATTAAAATCTACTGACATATTTGTTTAGAACTATTTTGGACTTTTCGCTTATAAACGGTGCTTGATCTGTGCATATTTCTCTCCTGATTCAGACAGGACAGATTTTTCAATGGAGAAAGCAATATTATGAATAGAAGACTGGAATTTTAGCTGGAAGTTTGAAGTTAAAAATACCTTAATGATGGAAGCTTTTCACTTATTAAGACTGGACTGGAGTGGTGTGGATTACTTGTGGATTATTGTCATGTTTTATCAGCTGTTTGGACTCTCATTCTGATGGTACCCATTCACTGCAGAGGATCCATTGGTGAGCAAGTGATGTAATGCTACATTTGTCCAAATCTGTTCTCATGAAGAAACAAACTCATCGACATGTTACATATTACTTTTTAAGTGAGCTATTCCTCCAAGTTTTAAGTAAGTAAGTGAGTAATTTCCAAGCATAACCATTGTGTCCATCTCATGTCCGTCAGTGTGTGAGTGTGTATGTGTGTGTGTGTTGAGTATATACCATCATTCTTGCTTTTAGAGTCTGTCTGATCAGACGGGGCAGTTGCAGTCGCAGAACTACGGTGGAAGAAATTCTGGATCCCTGTCAATGACAATAATGATTGTTAACCATGAGGTGACCATTGTATCTAACACTTAGTGACAATGTGTATTCATCTTATTACTTGTCATGAATCCGATCTTCTGTTTGGGTGCAGTCACTGAAAAAAAAAAAAAGAGAAAGCGTCTCTAAAATGAAAGCTTTTAGCTTTTTTGTAACTCTTTTCAGAGCAAAGAATAACAACAGTAAGAACAGACAGAACATTTTCACAGATATGAACATATTATGACTGCAACTGTCTATTTAAGCTTGTTGTTTGTCTGCTTTTCCTTTACTATAGGTGTGTGTGTGTGTGTGTGTGTGTGTACAACTGAGGGACTCATATGCAACTACAGTATTAAAGAAGATTTAAACACTCACTGATGCTTCAGAAAGAAAAAACGATGCATTAAGAGCCAGGGGGTGAAAACTTTTGGAATTTGAAGATCAGGGTAAATGTAACTTTATTTTGTCTTTTAGGAAATGTAAGCATCTTCTGCAGCTTCTGAAGGGCAGTATTAAATAAAAAAAAATTATATTTAGGCAAAATAAAAATAAAAATGTACAAAAGTTCAAAAGTTTTCACCCCCCGGCTCTTAATATATTGTAATTCCGTCTGGATCATCCGAGAGTGTTTGAACCTTCTGTAATAGTTGCATATGAGTCCCTCAGTTGTCCTCAGTGTGAAAAGATGGATCTCAAAATCATACAGTCATTGTTGGAAAAGGTTCAAATACACAAAAATGAAACCAAAGATTGTGTGTGACCTGAAGGATTTTTCTGAAAAACAGCAGGCAGTTGAACTGTTCAGGACAAACAAGGGACTCATGAACAACTATCACTTAATAAAAAATGTGGATCATTCAGGTAACAACACAGTATTAAGAATCAAGTATACGTAAACTTTTAAACGGTGTCATTTTTATAAATTCAACTATTATTTTCTCTTGTGGACTATATGTAATTGTCTTTTATGTGAAATATCTTACTCAGGTCAGTACTAAAAAAACAATTACATGCATTTTGTATGAACAATCATTTTTGGTAAAATAATTAACGTTTTGCAGATTCTGCAAGGTTCTTCAGCTATATATATGATCTGACTGCATCTGTGTTCTTTATTTCACGCATTGTCAGTAGATCAATGACAGGACATTTATGGGATTGTGTGCTGCCCTGTTTAGCTAATCTGGCCCCTAGTATCTCAAAACCCTCAGTAGTGTAAATTCCCGGTCAAATAAGTTTAGGACCATCTGCAACTCTCGTTTTCAAGTTCAAGTCATGTAATTTATTCTCTCCATCTGAGTATGTCTACTTCACTTACCTTTTGGTTCCCAGTTAGACATTTTTAAGAATGTGAACGCTCTTGGAAACATCATCTTTGAGCATCGAAACGATTGCTCATCTGCATAAACTGACAAAGCATTAAGGATAACAAAGGAGAAAAAACACAAATACATATGTAAATATGCAAAACAAGTAAGCAAACAAGAAAAGCTCTATAAGACTTTGTTATCTTACGTGCAGATAAGTGTGACCCGCAGGTTCTTAATTGCCCTGAAGAAAAAATAACACAGACAAAATTATATTATACATTACAATATTATTCATTTACAAAACTTAAATCATGACAAAAGTGTGTTTAAAGTTTGATTTCAGTCAACTTTTGACTGGAGATGTGTATCATTCCATACAAATATGTTTGTTTGCTATAACATATAACAACTGATATGCCATCAGAGTCGGTAGTTTGTGGTATATTTCCTGCAAACACTTGCTGTGACTAAATGTGCTTAAATTTGCCACAAGGATGTTTCCTGACACATTTCACACATGTGCATTTCAATAAGCTGATAGAATGCATGTGTTTACATGCCAGGTGAAATCAGGGTAATGAGCAAAAATCTTTATGCTTAAACAATAGATTGTTGTTTGTCTTACCACAATTTGCTTGCATTATGGCAATTACTGGAGACAAATCTAAAAAAACATTTTATTTCACATCTTAATGTAAACATCAAAAAGTAAAGGTAAAAGCAATTTTTACACACGCAATGAGAGTACTAACCATGTGTCGTCACTCTTCTCTGCAGCAGGGGTCCTTTCACAGTCTGTCTGCTGTCTTTATTAACAGCAATGAAGGCTGTATGAACACTGCTCACTCCTGCCTGAACACTGAGCTCCACCATCCTGCTCCTGATGCCCTCAACATCTGCACCACCTGACCTCTCCTTCTGCTCCAGAGAACGGATCAGGGTTCGAGCCGCCAGCCGGTGAATGGACAACCTGCAAAAACATGGAGGAAATTTGTTAGATTAGAAAAATAAACATCTGATATCACTCAAATTCAGTGTGTTTGTCTGTGTTACTCTGTTTCCTCAGTTGGTTTGAGGCAGAAGTGGAGCTGGTTTGTTACTGGTTGATTTTTAAGTCTGTATTTCACTGTCACTGTTCCCTCAGAGCCTCCTGAACTCTGTAAGGGAATTAACAGTAAATGAAAAAGATAAAACAGCCACAGTCCACAGCCTAACAACAACAACTTACAAATGCAAAGCAAACAGTCATCTTGGCTTAAGGCATTATCCCATTCTCTCTTTATAAAGTGACAGGCTCTCTGAAAACTGAATATGTTTTGTGGATCTATAGCAAATCAAGTACCATTTCAATAGGCAAGGAAGGGGTTAACACTGGGTGAACTACTCTTTAATAGAAAACAGTCTATAAATTTCATAAAAGAAATACAAGCTATGTCATCTCACTTCTCCTTTAAGTTGGGCATAAATGAGTGTCCTTTGTCCCTGGAAGAGCACATTGATTGGTGGAGACAGTGTGTCAACAGTAACGCCATCTGGAAGGGTCCAATCCACAGAGATATTAACCACAGCGGGCTGCAGCGCAAACCTGAGCGACTGCATCACCTGATATAGTTTGAAGAGAAAGAGAAACCATTGAGACATTTGACTGGGAAACATTTGTGCCTGTGAAATCCAGTGGAGAGCTTTACTTTGGGCTGCATGCGGTCGGTGTCTGTGATGAACTGAGCGTGACCAGATCCCTCCCTGGCCATTCCTGTGATGAGGGCGGCACTTGCACCCTCACCAATCCCGAATGAGAAACACCTGAAGACACAATGAACTCTGTTACTGTTAGTGATGAAGATATGAATGATGGACAGATCAAACCCAGAAGACCTCTACCTGTGAGAGTGAGTGTGACTTTTCACCAGGTCCAGCACCGCTTTAGTGTTAAACACCTCTCCATCAGTGAAGATGAACAGCTGAAGAGAGAAACACTTCTGAGTCCTAAGCCATGTGTGTACTTTCACACAGAATGTCATTCAGCTGATGTGTTGTACCTGTCTGGGGTGATCGGAGTAACAGGGCTGACTGTAGATGTGTTTTAGAGGCTCCAAAATCTCAGTGCCGCCCATGTCTGCTTGCATTTCCTTCACTCTCTTCAGAGCCTGATCCATTGTTTTTTGATTGTACTCAACACTCTGACTGTGAAGACAAACAAAAATATCTAATCTGCACTGACACATATCAAAACTGAATATTTATAAATGAAGATCTAGATACTAACGGGAAGAAGGACTCAAAACGAGAGCCAAATCCATAGATATTGAAGTAGCATCCCATGGGCAGACTCTTCAATAGTAACAGCAGAGTGTCCTATAGAGAGACATGGACAGATTTTCAAGTGTGTCTCATCTGAATATACATCAACAGAGCAAAAAGCACAAATTAAATTTTACCTTTGCGCTTTTTATGCGCATTTGTGCTCCTTTCCCATGATGCATCATTTCTCCCATACTGCCTGATCTGTCAATCACAAAAACAAACTCACCACGTGTTGCCAGTGATTTAATCTCTTCCTCTGGGAACTCTGGGTACAAACTTATCATGACCACTGGGTCACTCATCAGAGAGCCTGAAAAAGAGCAAAGGTGTCAGTGACACCTTCATCACTCAATCCCAAAATCCCAGTAAGTTGCAGGTCCTACCTGATGGGGCAGTGGCCACTCCTGCCTCCACTATAGCAGAGGGCTGATGGGTATCCTGATAGTACACAAACAGCTCAACGTCCTTATCAAACATGTGACCAGGACTCAGATTCACCTACACACACAAACAACACATGCATAAAACTGCTCTGCTCACACATCCAGATAAACACATGAAGACACACAGTACCGTAGCCTGAGTGTGATCAGAGTGGAGGAACACTAGAGGATCCAGAGTGCAGTTGGACTCTATTTTGGAGATGGGCTTTGGAGAGCTCACATGGACACTGAGAGTCAGCGTGTAGGGAACAGCTCCTGATGAAATCTCTGAGACTATACCAGCACCTGAACCTGAAGCAGCTGCTGTAGTACCTGCTGGTGTGTATCGGGGGTTGAGTACAGCCGGCAGACAGAAGCACAGCGAGTGGTCGGCCTGCACAGCGAGCTCGGTGACATAGATGATGGTGACGGCAGCATTCTGACCCGCCGACAGACACCCGACACTCATTTTGAACACATCAGGGCTCTCTGTGCTCTCTTCCAACAGAAACGCCTGCTGACCCGAACTCACAGCATCATCATACTGATCCCTCGCCTGCACACGCATCAGTTTATTAGTTAAATGGTGATAAATATGCAAATCTATGTTCTGTTGGTTTGCATGTGGACTCACGTTTTCTCTGTCTTGCACCTCTGCCACAATCTCCTGCTCTCCGATCTTGGCACTGAAGTGGCAGACAGCAGCATCAGCAGGCAGAGGGAAGACGAACAAGGCCTCCAGGGGGCGCTCTTCCTCATTCACATACTGCAGAGTGGAGGAGACTGTGGCTACATGATCCTGAACCCGAACCTCTACTGAGATGCTCTTCAGAGGCACTGAACCACACAAACCAACACAACAAATTTGTGATTCTTCTGAATTATAAAGGGATTGTTGTGGGCATTCTGTAGGTGGAGTTGATGAGCTTGCACTTTATAAAGTGGGACGCATTTAGGAACATTTTTGGTGGGGGTTCAGTCTTTAACTGGCAGGTGAGCTGACCACCGATAATTACAATTTCTGAGTTTTAGAAAAACAAAGGAGAATTAAAGCTGCAAGCAGCGATGAAAGGGCCCTCGCACCCGGGCTCACCGCCGATCAGTGGCGAATGGTGGGCACTATGCTTTTCACATAGTAAATTTAGGAAAAATATGTCAAAGTTATTTAGATGTGCCAAACTTCCTGCTGCCAGCTGGTGGCGCTATGCCTAGAACTGAATTTTGGCATGTAGATTTCTTCAGGCCAGCACTTTTGTCAAACATATGAAGTTTGATGCAGATTGAACATGGCATGCTTGAGTTAGTGTAAGACATGACATATCCTGCTGCCAACAGGTGGCGCTATGATTATAACTGAATATTGGTCTTTAGATGTCTTCAGGTCAGGACTCTTACCAAACATGTGAAGTTTGGTGCAAACTGGACATTGCATGTATAAGTTTGTGTAAAATAAGTCATTTCCTGTTACCAGCAGGTGGCGCTATGATTAAAATGGAATATTGGCCTTCAGATGTGTTCAGGCCAGGACTCTTATCGAACATGTGAAGTTTGGGGCAGATTGGACATTGTATGGCTGAGTTATAACAGCTTCTATTCCCATGGCAAAACATCGAACTTTGTCAGGCCGCCACGGACACGCCCTTCAACGAAAACTCAAGATCTTCACAATTTAACATCGCAAAGGCCTTTAGATTAGACTGACCGAATATAATGTTGATTTCATTAAATCTCTAGGAGGAGTTTCTCACAGCGTAAAACAAGCAGATCAGACTTTGTATGGCTAAGTTATAACAACTTCCTTTTTCATGGCAAAACATCGAAATTCGACAGGCCGCCACGGACACGCCCTCCAGTGAAAACTCTACATCTTCGCAATTTAACGTCACAAAGGGCTTTAGATTAGACTGCCCAAATTTGGTGTTGATCCGAATAAATCTCTAGGAGGAGTTCGTTTTAATACGACGCCTGGAAATGGCAAAAATGACACAAAATCTGCTGAGAAAATGAAAAATATCTGACTTCCTGTTGGGTTTCGGATTTTCCTCCAAGAGACTTATTTGTGGGTATTGGTGCGTTACATGTGCTTACCAATTTTCATGTACGTGAAACATAGCGGGAGGGGCACTTCATAGAATGTGAATAGGTGGCGCTGTCGAGCCATTTTGCCACACCCACTTCTGAAACCTATATCAGACGTAAATTTTCGCCAGGTCTGAGCGTGTGCAAAGTTTCATGACTTTTCGGGCATGTTTAGGCCCTCAAAAATGTGATTCATTTTGGAGAAGAAGAAGAATAAAAATAATAATAATAATAATAATAAACAGAGCAATTCCAATAGGGTCCTCGCACCACCGGAGCTCGGGCCCTAATAATAATAAGACTTTACACCCTTACGAAGACACCCTTTACTGACATCTCGGGTAAAACTGGGTTATTAATGGGTTAACGTTAAATACTAAAACAAATCGCTCAGCTCTCCTACATATTAAAAAGTTTTCATTTAGGAAGCAGTTATCATTACACATAAACAGGAGGCGAATTCATACCTGGTTCATTTTTCTCAGCCACAAGACCGCAAATCTCCATTCTTACACTCCGTCCTTTGTTTACCTCAAATCGAAACTTAAACTTAAAGTCACCGCTACCTCGAAAATGGCCTTATATCTTTACAGACTGACTCAAATTAAATTGTTATTTAAAAGTGTACATGATGTGAAAAGCTTTGGGAAGTAGTCAGATGATTTCCTGAAGTTGCTCAATCACTGCTCAGAAGACCAGTAGTAGACGGCGAAGTCATGCCTCATTAATATTAAATACTTCATGGGCGGAATCAATCAGAACGTTTGACTCATGAATATTAATTCATTGCTCTGTGTTGCAATTCCCAAAAGCATCGTTAGCTATGGTCGTAAATTCCATTGAACTCTATTTATAACGACAAAACTTGCGACCATCGTTGCTTTCGGGAAATGCACCCCTGATTTGAGTGGTTAAGTTTTAACACAACTTCTTATGAACGTTTCTTTAGTTTTCCTCTCAACTTTTCCAAACGGCCATTCTCTTTTTCATAAATAGATATTTTGAAACGTTCCTATGAAATCTCTTTAATTTCTCCTAATTGTAATAGTACTGAAATGTTGAAAACCATAATATGAACTCTAAACATGATTCTGCTGTGCGAAAGTTCATCAGTGTCGGTGACGCTTTCTAAAAATCACTGACAGACAAAAACCAACAGAAGTTTTGTTTAAAATATATATGCATATTTTTAATTCAGTTTAAAACAAAAACAGAAAAGTGCTTCATTTAAATGATTACAGCTTGGAAATGTTTTCTATTTTTTTAGAAAATCTTTTTATAACTATTTTTACTTACTACTTTGGTACACAACACTCAAATGATAGTGCAAGCTAAAATATCTAGAATTTGGTGTTGATATATAAACATTGATTAAACAAGAAACTGTAAATGTAATAGTGTTCTTTGGTCTTCTGACAGATCAGGATGTAGAAACACAGACGTCTTCAGATTCCCAGAGTCTCTTTGGTCACCTGACATCCGAGCAGGTCATTCCCCACATGCACACACTGAGACAGATCACCCACTGAAACACACACACACAAACACTCTCAAATCATCGGCTCAAACGTCTCTTGATGAATGCTGACTGAATGAATGTGGTCTGGAATGGAGATCTCACCTTTCTGAGAGCCGATCCATGACGCTGCCTTCATGGCCACAAACTGCCACTCCACCTGCTGCTCTATTTTACAGCCGTATAACCAGATCAGAGCCAGGAGAGTGGCCCATACTGACCCATCCACCTGTGGACAAACCATTTGTTACTGGACACTGGACACAATCATGGATGTCTTATTATTTTATCACATCTCTCACCTGTGCTGGTTTTTGATTAGTCAACTCATCCTTCCTCTTTCCAAACACATCAGCCAGTGTGGCGTTCAAATCCCAGCCGCCTGACGCCTTTTGGAGAGAAACCAGCTGGAGTAACGGGTCCTTCTGGGGCTCTGTACAGTATATAGACATAGTAGGTAGTATAATGTATAATACAGTATGTACTGAGCTGGTAAACTAGTATTCCATTCTAAACATTAACCATTGTGTCAATTTGGCAGTAAGTGTGTTTGGGGGGTCCTGCTATTGCTTATGTATAGTATAAAAATGCCTTATATTTTTGACCTTGTGGGGACATTTTTGTCCCCATGAGGAAAATGCATTATAAAAATACATGTAATTGTGTTGTTACTGAGAAAAAAATGTGTAATTAAATGAGTTACTTTTGAAAATCTTAATGATTACAAAGGGGGCTACATCTGAATATTTTTTCACACACACCCATTGCATTGACTGCTCTAAAATGAGACAACAATGTTTCAGGAGTTTAGGACAAAATAAATGTAATTTATGTGCTTTATTTTTTAAGATTAATTGTTTTTTTCAAGGCATTACTGAGAAAAAACTATGTTTGATTCAAAACCAGTATCATAGCTATTAAACTATTTCTTGTTATGATTTCACATCTGTATTTAACCTCAGAATGATCTCAAAGTAAATAAGAGGTGTCAAGTCAGAATTTGTGGTGTCTGTGCTTTAAATTGAATTATTACACAAAGGTCAGTCATGACATTCCAAGATTAATAAAAAATGTAATTCTGTCATCCTGGTATTGTGGACTCGCACTAATGTTTCATACAAACGCTGCCATGTTGTTTTGTACACTGTAATGGATTATAAGATAACTAACAAACTAGTACTGTAAGCACTAGAACTTAATTATTTATGTGGTGAAATGTTGTGTAATAAAAGTGGTATGACTGCACTGTATCCCTTAAATGTCTGTCTAGTTTGAACTTGCCGCTTGCTAGCAACTGATTTCTTCATGGAAGCTTTAAAAGTGGTATGTGTATCCCAATTATTTCAACTCATGATTTCATGTGTTTCATGTTTCAAGTAATTATATACTTTTGTGGCAAGCAGCTGTCTAAAAAGTGGGATAATGTACATCCAGCCAGTTGAAATTGCAAAATAAAGATGTATATTATCCCTTACTTATTATATCTTAATTCAAGTGATAAAGACAAGTGTTAAGATTAACTCTGCCTGGTTTAAAACAGTTTGTACAGTAAGAAAACAATTACGTATATGAAAAGTCCCCATAAAACATGCTAACATAAATGGAAATAAATAAATGGATCTCACAGTCACAAAAGAAAAACCAACATGCACAAAAAAATAAAACTAAACAGTATGATTTAGCTTACCATGATTAAGGGACAGTGCTTGACGCAGTTTCCCTAAAAACAAATTCACATCTTTTTAACTATTAAGTGACAGGGAATCATTTAGCGCTCTCTGTTTACTAATGTGGTTTGGTGATGCTTATAAACCTATTTTGCGAAATTCATTCAAAAATTCACTCAAAAAATCAGTAAGTTATACAATAACAATAAGTCAAATATTGCATACTTATTTGTTTCACAAAACTGATTCATATTGAGGTGCGCTTACCCAGCAGTGATTTAGATTTATCACGTTCAGATGCTGGTGGCTGAGCTGGTTGAGATACAAGCAGAGAAACCACAAAGATCAGAGCAGAGTCAGATCTGGAGAAATGGACAAGAACAGACACATCCAACAGAACTAACAAACAAGAAAAGGTTTTGGACTAGGGATGGATTGATATAAACATGTTTGGCTGATCCTTTGCTTTTGAATCATTTGTCAATGAACCAACAAAAAGAGGTGCAATAGTTAAAATGTTGTTAAAACCACAAATGTATTCTTACAGGCACAAGAAACCCACATCCGCCACATCAACCCTAGAACAAAAAACTACATTTTACATTTTAAGCCTGGCTCACACTACAGGAATTTTTAATTTGTGCCGAACATCGGGACCGATCCAGATGCTCAACAAGATCAGGCTAAAATCTTAAGTTGGGCTCACACTACAGGATTTTTACCCCGATTTTCCTCTCCCGAGAATCGCAGCATAAATCTTGTTGAGCACCTCGATCGGTCCCGATGTTTGGCTCAGATTATCTAGTAATGTGAGACCACTCACAGATCGAATCTTGCACCTCCTGATCTGCTCTGTTTGATATTCAGGATTTTAAATCGGGATGATTACATCAGTACATTCACAACAGCCAATGCGCGACCGCAAAACAGCTGCTTTACGGTCTATTGGGTAGTGGAGATGGAGGAAATTGCTTCTTATGTTTTTGTAGTAACACTGTCTGTATAATATGTTGAAAACATACAACAACTGCATGGAGTAAGGAAATCTCTGAAGTGAAATCGTCTCAGTTTTGAACATACCGGGTGAACATCTCAAAAAATGTCAATATCGTGAAAAAGTTCATTTTTTGTTTGTAACTTATTTTAAAAACTGAAACTTTCATGTATTCTAGATTCATTACATGCTAAATAAAACATTTCTAAAGTTTTTTGTTTTAATTTTGATGATTAGAGCTTAGAGCTTACAGCTCATGAAAGTCAAAAGTCCAGTATCTCAAAATATTAGAATATTTACATTTGAGTTTCATTAAATGTCCATCCCTACAGTATAATTTCCAGGTATCTCTTATTTTTTGAAACCAATCTGTCAACACTTGGGAGAGCTTCACAAGGACTGGAATGAACCAGAGTCAGTGCATCAAGAGTCACCACGCTCAGACATCTTCAGGAAAAGGGTTACCATGCCACTTCTGAAACAGAAACAACGTCAGAAGCATCTTAACCTGGGCTAAGGAGAAGATGAACTAGACTGTTGCTGAGTGGTCCAAAGTCCTCTTTTTTAGATAAAAGTAAATTTTGCGTTTCATGTTGAAATCATGATTCCAGAGTCTGGAGGAAGCCTGGAGAGGCACAGAATCCAAGATGCTTGAAGTCCAGTATGAAGTGTCTGAAGTCAGTGATGATTTGAGGTGCCGTGACGTCTGCTGATGTTGGTCCATTGTGTTTTATCAAGTCCAAAGTCAATGCAGCCGTCTACCAGGAGATTTTGGAGCACTTTATGTTTCTATCTGCTGACAAGCTTTATGGAGATGCTGATTTCCTTTTCCAGCAGAACTTTAGCACCTGTCCACAGTGCCAAAACCACTTCCAAGTGGTTTGCTGACCATGATATTACTGTGCTTGATTGGCCCAGCCAACATGCCTGACCTGAACTCCATTGAGAATCTATGGGATATTTTCAAGAGAAAGATGAGAAACAGTCCATCCAACAATATACAGACGATCTGAAGGTTCAATAGTGCCTCAGCAGTGCCACAGGCTGATCGCTTCCATGCCACACCTCACTGATGCCGTAATTTGTGCCAGAAGCAAGGAATTTGCTTTAATTTGTACTGCCGACCAAGTATTGAGTGCAAAAATGAACATACGTTAAGCACTTAAACTTTTCTGTTTTGAAAATCCATTTTTTAGATTGATCTTAGAAAATATTCTAATATTTTAAGATACTGGCTATATGACTTTCATGAGCTGTGAACTCTAATCAAAATTAAAACAAAGAAACATTAGAAATGTTTTACGTTACATGTAATGAATCTAGAATACAGTATATAAAAGTTTAAGTTTTTGAAATAAGTTACAAACAAAAAATGAACTTTTTCACAATATTCTAATGTTTTGAGATGCACCTGTATGTAAACATTAGTTGCTGAAATGACGATCTGTTTCGTAAGATCACGTGAGGCACTCCCTCCGGAATGATCTTAATAATTTGTTGTAGTGTATGTTGCGCCTAGGGCTGTTTGATTCCAAAAATTTTGGAATCGAGTCCAATTCTGATTCCTGGTTCTGGAATCGATAAGATTCGATTCCAGGAATTGATTCCTCACTGATGTTTTCAATTCTTTTTCGATTCTAGTTTTTTTAGATTGGAGGACCCTAATTTTGCCATGATTGTAGGATACAAATGTCTTAGACAGTAGCCTTATGATTTGAAGCCTGATTTTTGAAAAATTATGACATTTCTGCATTTAAATTGTAATTTTGTTGCACTGCACATGAAATTAGTCACAGCCCACAGCGCAGCAGTGGACATGCGTTTATTGCATGAATTGAACAAGGCGAGCACAGTTCAACTTAATGATGTTAACTTCAACAGTATGCTTTGCACAAAATTAACAAACTGTACACAAACAAAATAACCAGGACATTAACAACAACAACACAAGGCTGAATCCTGCTTCTTAATCGAGCTCGAGGTTTATTTGTCAATCAGCCCTGGTGAAAAAAAAAAGCATATGCTGGTAGGTACATTTTGATGCTGAGATGCTGGTTAGATATGTTTTGATGCTGGTTTAAGCTGGTCCTTAGCTGGTTTATGCTGGTCCTTAGCTGGTTTATGCTGGTCCTTTGCGGTTTCAATTCATTTGAAATCAGTTTTTACATCATTCTTAAATTCCTTGTTTTTGTTGTTGTGATTATTTTTATGATTATTTTAATTTCTTTTATGTACAGCACTATGAAATGTGCTATATAAATACTTGCCTTGCATTACTATGAGCGGCTTCCAGACCTTAGTGTTGACTTCTCTTTTAATGCAACGGTCTACTAAGATACAAATATATTTCACATCAAAATGAGCTGCTTATAACAAATGTAAACTGTTACATGACAAACTACAATTTGTTGAAATCAAGATGTAAATATATATATTATAAAAATACAGTAAATGACTAATGTTTTCTTGTTTTAGGACACAGATTAAGATTAATAATAATAGACAGAAACATGATACTAATCAATACTAAAAAAATTTTGCTAAGATATTTTATTATTTTTTAAATATGAAGAGTTCAGATGCAAAACCAGTTAAATCCATCTGACATATTTCTTTAAAATGAGCATTTCTTTCTGGCTGCTTTGTATAGGTTTCTATGTAAGTACTGATTCTTCTGATTGGGCTGAGGCTGGAATTTAGCGAGTTTGAAGTAAAAGTATTTGATGGACTTGTACATGTGTCAGGAGCATTCACTCAGTATCATTATCTCATTTTTGACCGAGATGGCTTTTAGCTGGTTTTGCATCTGAACTCTTCATATAATAAACTGTAAAGTGACAAAATTAACATTTGAAGTTAGATGAACACATCAATGCAAACATCAAATAGTCAAGCAACAGTAAAAACAGTTCATAAACATAACCAGAGCACTAACGGCAATTCGCTCTTTTCTGCAGCATCTCTTCATTCGTCTTACGCCATGGTAACAAGCCACGTGATCGACTCCAATCTGAAAAACATTTTATTCTTAAAGGAGAAGTCCACTTCCGGAACAACAATTTACAGATAATGTACTCACCTCTTGTCACCCCTTCTTCAGTCAAAAAGAAATTATGTTTTTGAGGAAAACATTTCAGGATTTTTCTTCACATAATGGACTGATATGGTGCCCACAGTTTGAACTTCCATAATGCAGTTTAAATGCGGCTTCAAATGATCCCAAATGCGGCTGTAAACGATCCCAGCCAAGGAAGAAGGGTCTTATCTAGCAAAACAATCGGTTATTTTCATTTAAAAAATACAATTGAAATACCTTTTAATCTCAAACGCTCGTCTTGTCTTGCTCTACTTGAACTCTGTGTATTCTGGCTCAAGACAGTTAGGGTATGTTGAAAAACTCCAATCGTATTTTCTCCCTCAACTTTGAAAAATCATTTCAAAATCATCCTACATCACTGCAGAAGTACAGATCCAGTGTTTGCAAAGTGAACAGGTAAAGATCATCAAACACCTTTAACAAAAAAGGTAAAACAGCGATATAGGACGATTTTGAAGTTGAGGGAGAACATGAGATGGGAGTTTTTCGACATACCCTAACTGTCATGAACCTGAAAAAAACAGAGGTCAGGAAGAGCAAGACAAGACAAGCGTTTGACATTAAAAAGTATACAAATTGTATTATTTTTATGAAAATAACCAATCGTTTCCCTGGATAAGACCCCTCTTCCTCGGCTGGGATCATTTGAAGCCACATTTAAACTGCATTTTGGAAGTTCAAACTCACGGCACCATATCAGTCCATTATATGGAGAAAAATGCTGAAATATTTTCCTCAAAAAATAGAATTTTTTTACGACTGAAGAAAGAAAGACATGAACATCTTGGATGACAAGGGGGTGAGTACATTTTCTGTCAATTGTTATTCTGGAAGTGGACTTTAATGAGATAATGTAAATATATAATGTAAACAAAATATCGTCAGCATTGGAGAAAGCAAGCGCTGTGGGTTGCCATGGCGATGCGCGTTGTGTTTACTTCAGACGCTACTAAGCTGCGCCTGCGGAAAGACACTGAAGTTTCAATGTGTTTTTGTTTCTCCTGATAATTCAGGTATGTTTCATAAAAAGTGAATATGTTTGTTATCATGAATGTAAAGACATGCGAGTACACATTTCCTATGTGTTTGAAAGCGAATAGCTTGTTTACGGTAGTAAATTGAGTAGAGTCATTTAGATGAAAGAACCGGTAAAATGACAGTTGGCCTGAGTTACGTTTGTTACAACTGTCTCCCAAATAAATAATATCTATTTATCTCAGTACGTGATAATTGAACAGAAAATGACTTAGAAAACGTAAATCAATGTGTTAGAGTAATGTATATAGTTTATGAGAGTAACATTGGTAATTGGTGTCAAGTGAAACCGTTACAATTTAAATGATACAAATAACAGACGCATGATTATATCAACTGAGTTTAGTAGTTTAATGGTAAATGGTTATATATGGAGGTATTTACAGAGAAACATGAGAAAGACGTCTGACTGAAAGAATTTAAAGTGTATTTCTGTATCATACTGATAAAAATACAGCAGGTATAATGATAATATGTGGTATATAAAAGTGTACAGAGTGTATAAGTATTTGAAGACTATATTGTTGTAAAAGAACTATACAAAAGAAGGGAACAAAACTGTTTGTTAAATTACATGAAACATGATTTGTGAGGATGCTTTTGGTATGATATGAATGTTAATAAAGAGACGCTACTAAGCTGCGCCTGCGGAAAGACACTGAAGTTTCAATGTGTTTTTGTTTCTCCTGATAATTCAGACATTTTTAATCTGCCTACGAGTTCCGCGTCCGGGACCCGTTACATAAACATCTTCCGAATGTGTCGCCATTCTCTTTGGAATCGATTCTGAGCTTAGATTTTAACAGCAGATGATGCTCTAATCTAGCTTTTATTCACACACTCAAACGCTCATGAAGAAGAGTGCTGAAGAGCACTTGTACGTTCTGCCAAAAAATTTCAGCTGAGTCATGTAATTTTACCTCAGCTCAGAATGCTTTTATAAACCGAGATTAATGTAAACAGCCCACTGTGAACACCCTAATGTAATTCACTTCAACCTTTTCGAATTGTATGAATGATTATTTTAGGTTCAAGTGCACATAAGGATTTGGAAACAAGCAGAGCACGGCTGTTTCTAAATGGAGCAGTGCCACCTGCTGTTCAAAACTAAGCTCTGAATTGATTACAATGTGTTTGGAAAATCTCAGAATCGATGCGAAATCATTTCTCGATTCGCATTGGAACCATTTACTGTCCCATCCCTATTAGTCAGTAACTACACTGATTTAAGTAGCTCAGATATCTGTAAGCTGTGTGAATGTGTGATTCACTGAAAAAAACCGATTCATTTGTTCTGGAATCAGACAACAATGGTCATGCTGTCTGTGTCATGCAGACTTTTGTCTTTGGCTACTGTTTTAGTGACTTACTTACCATGAGTCTCAGGTTAAATCTAGTTTATTTGGAAACAACATCTCTATCTTCTACTTTGTTGTTTTAAACATTTAATAATTCAGAGTACTGTTTTACCTGACACTGATGAAGCCCATCCAGTGACTTGTAGAGCTACAGGCAATGAAACCAAAAGTCAGAACAGATTAAGATCTGGACCCAAATAGACAAAAACAGACACATCCAAAAGGACTAACAGATCAGAAAAGCTTTAAAAAGAAATGGACTGTTACGGAGGCACAAGAAACCACAACACACACAGATAGAAAAGAACCATTTACCACAAACTGTAAATTGACAAATTAACATTTGAAGTTAGATGAATGCATCAATGCAAACATCAAATAAGTCAAGTAACAGTAAAAAGTCTATAAACAACCAGAGCACTAACCACGAACCGACGCTTCTTTCCGCGGCATGTCTCCTTTCCGCAGTGCACCTCCTTTCATAAGTTATAGTATATGATTTTATTGTTTATAACATTTAAATTATGAAAACCTTAAGTATAACTAAAACACAAGTTCAATTAACTTTTGAATTGTAATGTGTATCATTACATACAAATGACAGACTGTTGTTTGTCTTACCCTGTGGTGACAAGCCACCTGATGGATAACTAGCTGAAAAACATTCGATTCTTAATGAGGCAATGTAAACATCAAAGTCAAGTGACAGTAAAAGTGATTTACACACACTCTGAGAGCACTAACCGTATGTCGGCACTCTTTTCTGCAGCAGGGGTCCTTTCACAGTCTGTTTGATGTCTTTATTAACAGCAATGAAGGCTGTATGAACACTGCTCACTCCTGCCTGAACACTGAGCTCCACCATCCTGCTCCTGATGCCCTCAACATCTGCACCACCTGACCTCTCCTTCTGCTCCAGAGAACGGATCAGGGTTCGAGCCGCCAGCCGGTGAATGGACAACCTGCAAAAACATGGAGAAAATTTGCTGAATTAGAAGAAAATAGTTTATGTTAGTCCAATTCATTGTGTTTCTATGTGTTACCCTGTTTCCTCAGCTGGTTTGAGGCAAAAGTGGAGCTGGTTTGTTACTGGTTGATCTTTAAGACTGTATTTCACTGTCACTGTTCCCTCAGAGCCTCCTGAACTCTATCACAGAGAAAAGGCAGATATTTATAATCTGGTCTTTAATTCTCATTAAAGAAACACAGGCTAAATCACCTCACCTCTCCTTTAAGTTGGGCATAAATTAGTGTCCTTTGACCCTGTAAGAGCACATTGATGGGTGGAGACAGTGTGTCAACAGTAACGCCATCTGGAAGGGTCCAATCCACAGAGATATTAACCACAGCGGGCTGCAGCGCAAACCTGAGTGACTGCATCACCTGATACAGTTTGAAGAGAAAGAGAAACCATTGAGACATTTGACTGGGAAACATTTGTGTCTGTGAAATCCAGTGGAGAGCTTTACTTTGGGCTGCATGCGGTCGGTGTCTGTGATGAACTGAGCGTGACCAGATCCCTCCCTGGCCATTCCTGTGATGAGGGCGGCACTTGCACCCTCACCAATCCCGAATGAGAAACACCTGAAGACAAAATAAACTTACTGTTAGTTACTGTTAGTGATGAAGATATGAATGATGGACAGATCAAATCTAGCAGACCTTTACCTGTGAGAGTGAGCATGTTTTTTCACCAGGTCCAGCACCTCTTTAGTGTTTCCCACCTCTCCATCAGTGAAGATGAACAGCTGAAGAGAGAACAAATCAGAATGGACAGACTATAGTCCACAGGTTTCCAGACTTAAAGCCAAACTATTTGATCACAGCTTTAAATATTTTGTTTTTAGTTATTTTAAAGAATTTACCCAGACTCATATATTGGCTTCTAGCCACCCTGCTGTCAACATCTGCCTTTAAAATTTACATTGTTCGACCACTAAATATTTTTGTCTAAAATACTCTCTTTACTTTATCTGTCGCTCTACACTTGTGTAATGTGCATGCATGTTCAAAGAAGTTTGACAATGACTACTTCCTGTTAAGATAAGCTGTACATTATTTCATTAATTATAGTAAATAATTCAGACGTATGCGGAGGTGTTGTACCTGTCTGGGCTGATCGGGGTAACAGGGCTGACTGTAGATGTGTTTTAGAGGCTCTAAAATCTCTGTGCCGCCCATGTCTGCTCGCATTTCCTTCACTCTCTTCAGAGCCTGATCCATTGTGTCCTGATTGTACTCAACACTCTGACTGCAAAGACAAACAAAAACATCTCATCTCCACTGACACATTTCAAAACTGAATGTCCATGAATGAAGATTTAGTTACTAACGGGAAGAAGGACTCAAAATTAGAGCCGAATCCATAGATATTGAAGTAGCATCCCATGGGCAGACTCTTCAACAGTAACAGCAGAGTGTCCTATAGAGACATGGACAGAAATTCAAGTGTGTCTCATCTGAATATACATCAACAGAGCAAAAAGCACAAATTAAATTTTACCTTTGCACTTTCTATGCGCATTTGTGCTCCTTTCCCATGATGCATCATGCTGACCATACTGCCTGATCTGTCAGTCACAAAAACAAACTCACCACGTGTTGCCAGTGATTTCATCTCTTCCTCTGGGAACTCTGGGTACAAACTTACCATGACCACTGGGTCCCTCATCAGAGCCTGAAAAAGAGAGAAAGAGTCAATGACACACTGATCACTCAATCCCATAATCCCAGTGATCTGCAGGTCATACCTGTCGGGGCAGTGGCCACTCCTGCCTCCACTATAGCAGAGGGCTGATGGGTATCCTGATAGTACACAAACAGCTCAACATCCTTATCAAACATGTGACCAGGACTCAGATTCACCTACACACACAAACAACACATGCATAAAACTGTTCAGCTCACACATCCAGATAAACACATGAAGACACACAGTACCGTAGCCTGAGTGTGATCAGAGTGGAGGAACACTAGAGGATCCAGAGTGCAGTTGGACTCTATTTTGGAGATGGGCTTTGGAGAGCTCACATGGACACTGAGAGCCAGCGTGTAGGGAACAGCTCCTGATGAAATCTCTGAGACTATACCAGCACCTGAACCTGAAGCAGCTGCTGTAGGACCTGCTGGTGTGTATCGGGGGTTAAGTACAGCCGGCAGACAGAAGCGCAGCGAGTGGTCGGCCTGCACAGCGAGTTCGATGATGTAGATGATGGTGACGGCAGCGTTCTGACCCGCAGACAAACACCCAACACTCATTTTGAACACATCAGGGCTCTCTTCACTCTCTTCCAACAGAAACGCCTGCTGACCCGAACTCACAGCATCATCATACTGATCCCTCGCCTGCAAGATACAGTTTATTAATTAAATGGTGATAAATATGCAAATCTATATTCTGTTGGTTTGCATTTGGACTTACGTTTTCTCTGTCTTGCACCTCTGCCACAATCTCCTGCTCTCCGATCTTGGCACTGAAGTGGCAGACAGCAGCATCAGCAGGCAGAGGGAAGACGAACAAGGCCTCCAGGGGGCGCTCTTCCTCATTCACATACTGCAGAGTGGAGGAGACTGTGGCTACATGATCCTGAACCCGAACCTCCACTGAGATGCTCTTCAGAGGCACTGAGTCACACAAACCAATACAACAACATCACAAATACAGCAGAACATCATTACAAATACTCCTCACATACAGCTTTCTGAGAGATCAACAAAGGCTTTATTAGGTTCCATCATCATAAATAATCAAATAAAAAGAGCAGGGCGTGTGACAACATACCCCAGCTGATCATTACAAAATTATTTTTATTAGAAGTTTTATTTAAGGAAACAATTAAACTGCAAACAAGAATTAATACCTGGATTATTTTTCTGTGTCACAAGACCGCAGATCTCCATTCTGACCCTCCGTTAGACGAAATTCCTTTGCTTCAAATCGAAATTAAAACTCAAAACACTGAAACTACAGTACTACGAGAGAAACTACTACCTTAAATCTTCACGGATCGACGAATAAATGAGCAAAGCTGTTTCTGCACGTTTCTAATGCGGACAAAGATGAAATGATTTTTCGAAGTCGCAGAATCACAGCTGAGTCAGAGGACATAAAGAAGACAGAGCTGTTATGCCTTAAGGATATTAACTGCCTTATGTGCAGAAGCGACCTAATCATTTAAACTGAGGCGAACATTTGGGCTCGTGAATATTAATTAGTTTATATTCAAGAGTCGCGCCCCTCAGACATTTGAGCCAAGTGGAATTTCCACTGGAAACCTTCCAGACATCTTTCATACAGGAATTCATCAGTTGTTTATAATAAGTACAGTAACAGTTAAAGTAACAGAATTCAGACATTAGAAACTTTCTATTGTAGCTCTTTTAAATGTTCGAGTGTTGAAGTATACACAACATTCTGGTTAAAAATGCAATTTGTGACTATTTTTCATAACCAATTTGTATCTAAACATAATTAGCATTTCAAAAAGTATTTTGCTGCTGGGAAAGTATCCTCAGTGATTGAGGTCAAAGTCCATTTTGGAGAGAAACCAGCTGGAGAAGCATCTCATTTGGGGGCTCAGGAGCAGCTGAACACACATATTTACATTTTTTCTTAAGAAAAAATTGAATTCTATTAATTGTGGCTTTTAAATCTCAACATTGTAGGACCAACACTCTGAAATAATTTTCTGTCCTGATCTAAACGTCGCATGCAAAGTACAGATATTCAAAGTAGTACAATTTGGATTTTTTGTTAATAGATTTAAATTTACAAACAACCTATTAATTAATGCATTCTTGCAATATACTGCTGCTATATATGAAAATTGTGAATTAAACATATGAAAGTATCTGGGAATGTTACATTTGGAAGGGTCTATGCTAATTAGAGATATGCAATATTATTTCTTATTGTCAAAAGACATTTGCATTTAAATTTGATAGAGGGAATTTGTTTTTCGTTTTATATTATATGACAACAATGTAGCATACTGGTTTGAATCATTTAGAGAGTGTGTGTGTGCATGTGTTGTACCCCTTCGTTTGCCTTTAAGCTTTTCTTTATGAGATGGCGCAGCCACAGTCTTAGAAACTGAGTGTCTGCAAATGACAACAATCATATACTGTTGTGAGGTAAATTTGACATTAGTGTTTTGCAAAAACAATTTTCACACACATCACAAATACATGTAAACATGCATCACTGAATTAATTGCCTTACTTTTCAAAATCCCAGTAAACTGCTCTGGCGCAAATGGAAAAGAGAAAACAAGAGAATTCATGTCTCTACAGCACAAGTTCTCTTGAATAACTGTATTTTTCTCTGGAAATGTTTATGATCAGTTCAAATGAGAAACATTAGTTTAGTAATCTTAGACTGAAAATAAAAAAGACAAACAAATCCTCTGTGAATCTATATAAAAGTAGCTGCACATTTGAAATTTGTAAAATGGTCTTCGTTGTGTATGTTTGATTCATTTACCCTCCAATGGCAGCGGCTCATAAGAACCATCATCATCATCATCCATCGTAATGCAATCAAAATCTTTTTTAAAGTAAGAAAACCACCCAAATGAATGTGCAGTTATTATATGGACTTCACTTATTTAATATCTCAATATTATAGCATCAACGGTTTTAAATAATTGACATTTTATACCCACGTCTGAACGTTGAAAGCAAAGTAAACATTTAAATTATTAATTTTTACCATTTGCAATACTTGTTTTTACAATTTTCATAAGTTATATGAAAAATACCCTCCTCTTCTGGGAACCCATAAATATGTTCATCAGTATACCAGCCATCAGATGCTTTAAAAGGAAAGAAAACTAAAGTCAGTGGCCAGTTATTAAGGATCTGCCATTTTTGATGGATCTGTTAAAAGTGAATGCAATGTTAATTACTCTGTCTGACAAACAAAAACGAAAGACGCTATATTTTCAAACTGCAAAGAAAGAAAAAAAATCCTCACAATTTGTATTAACATTTCTATGAATCTAATAAATATTAAGCTATTAAAGGGGTCATTCAGCCATGGGAAAATGACCTTTCAATAAAACTTGCCTGCCTATATGATAGAAAGCAATAAATAAAAATTGGTGTACCCGACTACAGAAAACAGAGAAAGAGCTTCCAATAACTATAATGCACTGGGCAGGTTGTCCTCCAAAGCTACTCCTAGTCTGCTATGGACAGGCTTCACCAAACTCAAATAGCACCTTACAATAGTAGGAAATACTACTTAGCAAACTTTTAGTCTCAATGGTGTGGACTGGTATTGTTGTCAGGTTCAAAAATTCCAACAGTGAATATTTAGCAGGGTGAAAGTTACTTTCAATTTCCAGTGAAGGATTTTAGAGCATTATAGACAGTGGCTAAATATAGAGATAACAGATGTAGAAAATATGAAAAACCTCCATGTTTGTAATCAACATTTAAAACTGGATGACACTGTGTTTTAGGCCAAAGCAGTTGGAAAAAATGAGAATTATTTTCTCCTCACCTGACAATGAAACAGAGCCCTTAGCCCTTATTAGGGCAGGTCATGAAGCTACAAACAGAGAAGCCAAAGATCAGAACAGACTGGGATTTGGGGAAATAGCAAAGTTTATACCTCAAGGAAAAGAGCCTTTATTTCCATATAAATTTTGTTTGTTAATGAACACATATCAAATTTGATATCAGAGCTGCTTTTATCATTCTGTCATTTTTAGTTATTGTTACTGAATTAAATGTTTGCAGATACTTGTCTTAGTAAACAAGTTCTTAAATTTATCATGCCACCTGTTACCCGCCAACTTTTGTTTTGTTTTTTTAAACAAAAAATTGTATTGTCATTTATTAGGAAAATAACAAACTGAAACAACTAAATAGTCTTTATTCACACATAATAACCAAAAAGAACTAATAAACAAACAAGGGGTGTAACGATGCACATATTCGTATCGAACCATTTTGTACAAGGCTTTCGGTTCCTGCCTTGCAACCGAACGATTCGTTGGACTAATCCTATTACATTTAAATAATAATAATAATAATGATAATAATAATAATAATAATAGAGCTTACAGTGTGTGAAATATGTTTTCAGAGCCACTGTCCTCAACAATGCAGCTCTAACGACATAACTGGCAACATGATGTCTGCCTCTGCAATCCCAAAAGAAAAAAAAAAAAAAAAAAAAACTTTTCCAGTACGGCTGTGATGGTGAGGCAGTTTGTTAGAGTTTTCCCTCTTTTCCTCGCTTTTAGTCGCTTGTAAATGCCTGTGCATTGCAAATATACAAATGCCCATTTTACTTTCACTTTACACTCTAAAAAGTGCTGGGTTAAAAGATAACCCAATATTACGCCCCCCGTCTAGGGTACGTTAAGGGCATAATAAAGAGAACGGTTGTGGTGCTGGATTCCCAAATCACTCCGGTCAGGGACCAAACAAGCACACCAGTTAAATACAAAATTGTGATGTTTATTAGAGATTAGACGTGAAGGAGAGCATCTCTTCGGGGTGGCCACAGGCCAACATAACAAACAAAAGGAACCTAGAAAGGAAAAAAGAAAAACAAAGTAACCTAATTACATTGGAAAAAATAAAATACAGCCAGCTTACCTAACTGCCTAACCAAAAACAAACCTCAACAGATTTACACAAAAGAAAAAGGCAGGACACTTTGCTCTGTTTCACGAGGTGTGCTATAACTTTATCAAGGAATAAAAGCTAACTTTTAGCCACAAAACATTAGTGTTAAACATTGGTTTGGCCGCCGGCCGGAGGAGGAATCCAGGAGCTCCGAACTCGAACACGTTCGCACCAACAATGAGCTCGCCGGCTGCTTGCAACCGGCTTCCTTAAAAAAGACCCCGCCTTAATCGAGCGACCAATAACACGCCAACACCCCAGCGTCATTCAACCTATGAGGAAAAAAAAAGAGAGAATAGAAGCAACACAGTG
The DNA here is from genome assembly GCF_022985175.1 of Labeo rohita. Taxonomy (NCBI): domain Eukaryota; kingdom Metazoa; phylum Chordata; class Actinopteri; order Cypriniformes; family Cyprinidae; genus Labeo; species Labeo rohita. Next base: position 24,333,640 of record NC_066893.1, read on the forward strand.
CAACGCAGGAAAATATCAAAAAGAAACTATCATTCTCATAACACCCAACCTTAACCCAGCCGCTGGGTAACTATGGGACAGAACACGGTTGTTTTGACCCAAGTGCTGGGTTTAACCATTTGACCCAACCAGTGGGTCAGGTTAACTGTGTTGCTGGGTTAAACATAACCTAATCATTGGGTTATTTGTTGTCTTATTGCCTTGCTACCTTTATATTTACCAATAATAATAAATAATCACAAAACAATGTAAAATTATTGTTGCTTTTCTGTAATACAGTTAGAAAAACACAAAAAATACAACTGTAAACATTAATTTTTTTATCGGTTTTATTTCTTTTTAAAACAATTTTCAAGCAACTGAAGATCTGGCAAAATAGCCAGACTCATTTTGTAGTTTAGAGAGCTTCATTGATTATAACAGAACTTGTGAGATCGCGATGAACTAAGATGAGTGACGCTTTTATACATGATAACAAAGTGAGCGAGCTTTGCGCACTTTCTAGTCTGTAATCCGTTCAGAATCTGTATGAAACGTTCGTTTTATACGGTGCAATGTTTCGGAAAGACATCTGCATATTTATACTGGACGTTGCAAATGGTGCTTCTAACATAAAGAAAACAAACATGATGCGCTGTCTGTAGCTCAGCAGGAGCGCTTCACAAAAATGAACCGAAACTCAGCGAACACATAACTTACAGACATGATACATATATCTATAGAAAGATTTAAATTATATTATAACTTAACGAAACGAAGCAAATCGAAAACAAAAACTATTTCATTATGAAATCTTTAAGGATGCATTTCTCTCTAAAGGCGCATCCAAAGAGGAGATGGCGAGTCAGGATCGGCAACTTCATCCTTGCAACACTGACTCAGAAAACAGTAGTTTATTAATGAATATTTCAAAAATCTCCTTACCATTTCCCCCCGACACATTCATGGTAATAACTTTTGCCGGTGCTTTGTGGCAAGCTTTAGCCTATTGCGTGCGCTAAAACGCGAAACTGTTTTAGCTGCGCTGAAGGCGCGCTGCTGCTGCTGACAGAGACACTAAACGCCTTCCGAGCCGATCTCGAAAGTGAAAGCGAAAGTGAAAGCAAAAGTGAAGTCTCGTGTTGTTTCCACCACCGCGGATTTTTTTTTAATCGCCATATTTGGTGGATGTCTTAAATATAAACATAAGAAGAAGCCTAAAACAGGCCCTAAGCCCGTCCCACGTCTGAACTTTGACGTGAAAATGGTCCGAAGCCCGGCCCTAGGGGCGTAAAAAAGTCGGGGCATGTCAGGCTCGGGCTGCAATGCAGGGCTCTACCGGGACATATCAATCAGTAGCCTAATTTCATTGCCAGTAACCGACGGTAAAGTTCAGGAATGAATTGTATGCGATTTATGACAAAATAGTCCCACAACGGATCGTTCATTTTTTCTTAACGTGTTTCACCTTTAGTAACAACGAATCAAAACGGATACATTTCACGTGACACGGGAAAAAGACACGGAAAAATCAGAGAAGCAGCGTTCACATTTGGTTAAAAATGAAAGGCTGTCAACTGACACTAAAAAGCTTGCCAGATTCAAGAGTCAAAAGCACGTCCACAGTTTAGTAAACGTTGGCAACCGCTTTAAGTTATTCTTGACTGCGCTGTAATGACTGCTTTGGTGCGTTGCAATACGGTAGGGGATTGTTTAGATGCTTATCCGAATTTTTTTCTTGCTGTCACACATTTTATCCAACCATTACAGACGCATAAAACAACAACTTTAGTAGATCAGTTAATTTAAAACACAAAACTGTGTAAACTAGGCACTGTAGATTCCAATTCTGTCAACATTGCAGCAGCAGAACACTCAAAAATGAATTATTACCACATGAGAATCGTTCCAAACATTGTGCTATTAAAACTAAGACAAACAAAGTGTCCACCAGACAATATGACAATTTAAAACATGTTACAAGTGGCCAGAAAAAACTGTTGGCCTTAAAAAAAAAAAAAAAAAAAAAATTCACACATGAAGACTTGTGTCCATCAATATAATATACTGCAAGCTGGAGAAATTCCCAGGCAACGAATCCGCTTCAGTGGCACGGCCCGTAACAAAGGCGAAGGTCTGGGATGTCATTGTCTCATCCCCAAGGCACAAATCCACCATGCTGGTAAAGAAATAACAAAGTTGAACATTTTAGCTAATTAATCTTAGACACTAAGATGCACTGACAGCGTGATTTGAGTATTAAGAATTTTGCCATAAACATGAGAATTACATACAGTGAAATGACTGTGACTAAAGACTAAAATGTAACACAAATGAATAAACATGTTGATTCTGATCTTATTCATCAGGTCTCACACACACTGCAGCACTGACGCAGTGTGGTGAAATCACAAATGTTTACGAGCCATAGGTTTCTCAGATCGGTACGTTGGATTAAAACTACAAGTTCCGTTGCGTTTGGAAAATTCTGCGCACAGTAATCATCAGAATATTTCTTCACCTGTCTCTGAAAATGTCCAGAGTTTGAAATCATCCTGCAGATGCTCTTTTTAACAGGCTTTTATTCAACTAGTGATTACAGCATATTGAAAAATATACATAACCGAAAGAATCGATACACTGCTTCAACAAGCGCTTCCGGTGTTCAATTCCGGTGCGATAAGGGTCCATTAACCAGGCTTTATCTCCACACAGCTGTGTGCTCAGTCTCACCTGAGAAGATCAGTTTCTCCTTCATGAGGTCGACGTCACGACTCGGCCGACGTACTACAGCGCTTAGCATGATCTGCTCAGGGTTGTAGCTGCGCATACCACTCATCTTCCACCTGAGGAAAAAAACATGACAACACACAGTCAACAAAACACACTTCTGAGGCTTTGAAAGTGCCACAAAGTTCTGCTCATTAAGTATTGGATTTTGAAATATTTGATGAGATAAAGTGACTGAGAACACTTAAAAGGATGAAAGAGCAACACTAAAGTAAAAGCACTAAGAATGATAATTACTGGAACGAAAAATACAAACAGACATAAGAAACAAAACAAATCAAGACCCTAAAATACTCATCCTCATTACCTGATCA